>NC_057829.1:30137651-30438863 GCF_910594005.1 Cervus elaphus | reverse complement strand
CAAAGACCCAAATGTTATAGAAGACTCAAGTGTGTCCCTGGGAACATGGCTTGAGCCAGTGAAACCCAGAGAATAGGAACAGCAAGTCTCTGGAGAGGGAAGGCTGGCTGCCCTGGGTCACACGCCAGTCTGTTTCTCTAAGGCGCCCCTTAAGATCTCCCTTTTCAAAGATCCCACAAGCTCCTCCGCAGACTGTGCTGATGCTGGGCTCTTCCTCAGTCATGTGGTGGGGCCATTGGTCTTTTTTACTGAACACCCCCGCTTCGCTCTCAAGACTACATGGAAGAGGAATGGTATTCCTTCAAGCCAGGCCCCCACCCCCACCGCCACTGCCACCCTGGGGAATGTGTACGTGGGGCATGACGCCCCTGCTGCTGTGGGGGGTGTGCCTGTGTATAAGCATAGAGACCATGCTGGAATTTACCAGATGAGTTCCATGAGTCTGTGAGTGGGTGTGGCCTCTCAAAGTGGGTGGTCATTCTCTGCATATACAAACTCATTGTGTATACAACTCACAAACAGGACATCAGGTGGCAGGAACTCTCCTCCCTCTGTGGCACCCTTGTATTGGAGAGGGTGAACATTTCTGAATGAGTTACCAAGTGGGGGATGACCAGGGCCAGACCCTTGTGAGACAGCCACAGGGTAAAAATGAGTCAATGGTTTTTTAATAACTGATTAATTTAATTGAGTGACACTGTCTCTTTGTTTCTCCTTTTTCTATCTTGTGGTCTTGCCCAAAGTTTCTCAACTCTGGTTACACACTAGAATCACTCAACCTTTTAAAAACTCCAGATGTCCATATTTCATCCAATCACAACTCTTGCCTCTCAAGCCAGTCTGGTCTCAAAGTGTTAGGGTTTATATTAGGCAAAGGATCTTGGAGACTACTCCTTGGCCAGAATGTTAAATAGAGGTGGTATACCAAGCCCACTTCTCTATTTCTGTCCTTGCCCCGCAAAGGGCTGTGGTGGCGGCAGTGGTGCCTAATGAGAGATCCAAGTAGAAGGTGAATCTTGAAACAGACATGTCTGAGAGTTAGCGGCAGAGAGGAGAAGAGGGTCACTTGGCAGAGAACTCTGTGACAGACTTCACAGAAGTTTCACTGATTTAAACATTTAACTGAGAAATGTTTGTTTACATATGGCATGTTACCACACCATCAAGGTCCTGGTCTGGTATATTAGAAAAATATAATTTTCCTAAGAAGGTAATCATGTATGAAATAGATTCAGTCTCCCAAATTTCTTGTTAGGAAGATGACCTCTGACAAAGAACAAAATGATCAATTTGTCACTATCATTTATTCCCAAATTAAAATAATTTGGGGAAGGCAAGAATTAAAAAAAAAAAATCTTTCCTTAAATATATCTGGGAAGTAACTAGTTTTTTTTAATGAGGCCCTCGCCTATTGCAAATTAAGTTAAGCTCTGACTCATCACTCAGAGGCACCCTTGGTTAGGTAATAGTAATACAGTACCGGTACCATGACATCTGAGGTGACAGAAATTAGAAAAACATGTCAGAAGAATGCCCTCCTTTTGGACCTTTTGTGGGTTTCCACAGTTCAAACCACTTTTAAATTCTGGAAAGTTTTGGGAAAAACAAATTTACCAAAAACAAATTTTTAAGATGAAGTAATCTGGCATTTAAAAACTATGCCCTTTCTTGTAAATAGGCAAAAGTCCACACTGGAGAGATTCAATCTGAAAAACTCTTCAAAAACTAAATTTCTTCCAAGTTGAAACCTGGATACAATTTTTATATCTAAGTTGCAAAATCCTGGTAACAAGAATTTATCTTTGAACAGTTACAACATTTTAATCACTGCATTAAACCCATACACACTTCAAATAAAGCATCTGCTCAGAGCATGTAACAGTATATATTTACAATGCTGCACCTGTGAGACCTTTCTCTGTAAAACATTACAACTGAACTCTTCTTTAAATACTGCAAAAAACAAAAATGGGAGTTTCTTTTGACCACTGAGCTTCTGTGGAGGGTGGCTGAAAAGTTATGAGGGTGGCTGAAAAAGTTATTCTAATAGCTAGTTGTCTGGTCTAATCCTACCCGGCCAACCAAGGGGGAGCATATAAGCCAATGGCCACTGGCCACTGATCTCAAACCATGTTTGGGAGACAAGACAGAGAGAAAAGCAACTTGCCTTTCCATGTGTTTCCTCTCCCACAACTGCCCGGCAATACTTTGTGTGTGTGTGTTTCCCAGTCATAATTTTCAAAGACTGGACAAAGTATGTTGTGATTCCAATCATGAGTGATGAACTTTCCACACAGCAAATATAAGAATATAGCAAGACTGAAGAAAGGAAAACGTGGGAAGCAAAATCTAAAATTTTTCTTTGTTTGCAAAGTACATTTCAAAAAGGGTCTTTGAGACAACTTTCTATCCCTATCACCCAAGCTGACTTAGACACACATTGCTATTTCACTGGTCTACAGAAGTCAGAATCTTCTCTTTTCACTTTTTATTTCTCTCCTCCAAGCTTTCAAACAGGATTGGAAGTACAAAGCTTCTGGCAATAAAAGGTGGTCTCCGCAGACGGTTACTGATGAGCCCATTTTGACAGAAGGGCAGCACACCTCCACCTGCAGGCTGGATGGGGTAGGACGCGAGGCTGGGACGAGCTGCTCAGTCAAGTCACTGGCTGGTTTGCCAGGGGACTTGGGGTCATGTAAGTTGTCTAGCCTTTAATCCTATAGGGATCTTAAAGTCCAGTTGGCTACAGTTAGCTGTTATCTGTTGGAAAAACAAAAACTCTGAAGCATCACCACTAGTGGTATGAAAAGACATCAGTGACTACCCCTTCAGTTAATAGGTGATTATTTCTCAAAGTCCACTTTTTAGATTGGCTCCGTAATTAGAGAAGTACTTAATAGCTGAGACTTCAGTAACAATATATTAATATTGGTGGTTTAGTCGCTAAGTCATGTCTGACTCTAGTGACCCCCATGGATTGTAGCCTGCCAGGCTCCTCTGTCCATGAGATTCTCCAGGCAAGAATGTTGCAGTGGGTTGCCATTTCCTTCTCCAGGGGATCTTCCAACCCAGGAACTGAACCCAGGTCTCATGCATTGCAGCCAGATTCTTTACTGACTGAGCTATGAGGGAACTGTACTAATATTAATATATTGTATATATATTAACAATATATTAACATTAGCACAGTTTTTGCCACAGTATTCCTAGTATTAAACCCGTAAGCCTTTATACTCTGTGGTCACTGGTAATCAAAAAATGTCCATCCAACTTTCAAAAGGTTGGGACTGTTTAGCAGTGCATTCAGCAGTGGAATGCCCACTGTGTTCTAGGCACTTTTCTAGTTAGGTTGTGGACAGACACTACATTTTCCAAATTTAATAAGGAAAAAAGCTCTGGGAGTTTAATTTGTTAACCAGTATGCAACTGTTGAACAAAAGAACCACAAACTACGTAAATAACAGGAATTCAAATAGATATGTTAACAGCTAAAGTTCATTTTTAAGAATCAATTCAATATGCTACATGCAAGCAATCAATTACACTGCAATCATCATTTACAAATCAAAGTATAATGCGGATACTCATGGGGGTATACACAACTAGGTGGAAGTGTGTGATTACGGACGAACAGACTGAAAGTGTAAATTATGTGACTGTCTGTTGTAATTACCCTGCTTGAGAACCAAAAGAAACTTCCTGTATAATTTTGCTGGAGAATGGGGATCAAGATACAGAATTGCTTTTTAGCTGGTTTTAACCCTTCAACAGCTATTTAATTATGTGTGATGAGGTCAAAGAAAGTTTATGCTTAATTTATGAAAAGTCGGCAGGGAGGTATTTCAAAGTAATCCTCTGAAAAGCTCCAGATTATTCACGAAAACTCATGATTTCTCTTCCTCTTCAAGAAAGATTTATCTAAATTATCTGGTAAAATAAACAACATTTAAAACAAATTCACAGGCGTCATTCAATTTATTTCCTCTCTAAAAACATTCATTATGGTCTGTAAGTTCTTAACTGGATGCAACTAAAACTTGCAGGGGTAGAAGGCTGTCAGAGTCCTCAGACGGCTCTTCTGCTTTGGTAGGGAAAAAAAAATCTCATTAGCTTCCTTAAATTCATGGGGAAAAGCTCCAATACTGGGCAAACCACAGGGAAGGACTTCTAATCTACAGAAAATCATCTGCTTCTTTAGAAGGAGGAAGCCTGCTTTTGCAACAAATAATCAGCAGAATCTACTCTCACTTTAAGACATTCTAGCCTTTTTCCTTACCTGTCTTAAAAATCTAACTTGTAAACATCTTTTCTCTTCTGTAAGCACTGTTTCTAGTGCCTAAAAATCTGCCCCAAATATCAGAATGCTGAACACTCAGCATTCTTGGTGGAAGGAAGGGCAATTTCCTACACTTACAATGTCTGCCAGTATTGCTTTCCCTCATCTTGGATCAAAAAAAGAAAAAAAGTGTGGGGGGCTTCCCCCCCACACAAAAAAAGAAAAAGAGTGTGGCTCAGTGGTAAGGAATCTGCCTGCCAATCAGTGCAGGAGACACAAGTCTGTTCCCTGATCCTGGAAGATCCCACGTGCCATGGTCACTAAGCCCATGTGGCGTAACGACTGAGCCTGTGCTCTACAAGAGAGGCCACTGCAATGAGCAGCCAATGCACCCCAGCTAGAGGAAGCCTGCGTGCAGCAACAAAGACCCAGTGCAGCCAAAAATTAAAAACAAAAAAGTAAATAAAATAAACAAATTAAGTTATTAAAAAAAAAAAAAAAAAACAACAAGGAAAGAAGAGAGGGAAGGTGGGGGGTGGAGGAAAGAAAGCAGCAAGGAAGGGAGGGAGGGAAGAGAAAAGGAAGAAAAATCCCAATGCTGCAGTGTCTCTTCTTTACCTCTTTGGTCTTTCCATTCCATATTCTCTCCTCAGTTCACCCCTATTCTGCACAGCCATTCCTTGCCCGAATCCGCTATTTTATCACCTGTGTTAACATACAGCCCTTCATTTATGTTTCTCTAGGCTTAAGAGTAGAAGCATAGTTTACAGGAGTGCTGTTTTTCTAACGGACTTAACATTTGAGAGGCTATGATTCTAGTAAATTTCAGGATATTTCCTTCACGTAAAAATGATTCCACATAGCACTGAAATATACACATCACAATGTGTAAGATACTGGCTAGTGGGAAGCTGCTGGTTAGCACAGCGAGCTCAGGCTGGTGCTCTGTGACAACCTGTGAGGTGGGATGGGAGGCAGACACAGCAGGGAGGGGATGCGCGTAGACTTATGGCTGGTTCATGTTGCTGTACATGGAAACCATCACAACATTGCAAAGCAATTATCCTCCAATTAAAAATAAAAAGTAAATGATCCTGCGAAGTCTGACATAAAGGTGGTGCCAATATACCAAATACACTTGTGTGTGCTAAGTCGCTTCAGTCGTGTCTGACTTTTTGTAACCCCACAGACTGCAGCCTGTCAGGCTCCTCTGCCATGGAGATTCTCCAGGCAAGAATACTGAAGTGGGTCGCCATGCCCTTATCCAGGGGATCTTCCTGACCCAGGGACTGAACCCACGTCTCTTATGTCTCTCGTACTGGCAGGTTCTTAACCAGGAGTGCCACCTGGGAATCCCTTTATACTCATGTAAAAGTCTAAGCTCTGAAACAGATACCATAGGGCGTGATGTTCTATTTCAAGAACATCACTTTCTTTAAAAAACAAACAACAACAAAAAAAGCAAAAATAAAACACAGAGACATATTAAACAAACATATACAGCTTAATAAGATTATCATAAGGCAACCGCCCTTGTAACCATCTCCCAGGATCAAGAAGTAGAAGCTTCCCAGCTCGAACCCTGCAAACCTCCCATCTGTCCCATCCTGTTTACCCTTCTTCTTTCTTCCTCATAAGCAACCACAATCATGACTAATAGTAATCTCTTGTGTTTCTTTATACTTTTATTACCAAAATATCGCCCCCCAAGGACATATGCAAATATATTGTGTATAGTGAGGTCAACTTGCATTATATTTTCCCTCAAGATTTCAGCAACTTTTTTCAATACCTTCTACTATATAATCACACTGCATGTTTTTCTCAATGTGGAAAAATGTGTAACTGAATTATTCTTAATCCACCAAACTATTTTAAAGTACTTTATAAACATTAATTTAAAACAACTTTGTTGACAAAAAGGAGCTCCTCTATGGTGTTAGCTCAAAGCAGGACTCATTGTGAGTAAGTATAAAACAAGGTTCTTATATTGGTAAACATGAAAATGCAGCACCAATATTAGAGTAGAAACACATTGAACACAAATCCATGGGGGAGAAAAAAAAAATCAGGTTTCTAACTAGTATTTTCCTAACAGAATTCTAAACAATGTAAGAAAACTGCTTTACCTAAAACAAATTGATATAAAAAAAACTTCTGGGGGTACTCTTCCTACCCCCTTCTGATGTCTGTCAGAAGCTTTCTCTATCTCCTTTATACTTTAATAAAACAAACAAAAAAAAATTCTGCTTTACAATCAACTGAAATTTTAAACATATTATTTAGAAATTCCCTCGAGAGAGGATGTTATCAAACTATTATCTTAGAATATTCTACTTCAAACATACTACTACAAGCTGCAAAACATGTTTACGAAGAATAGTTCCCTTGAAACCAAAACCAGGTATAGCACTAATTTCAACCAATTGGAACAAAATCTTTCTTGCTCTTGGTTAAATAATGAAAAAATGCTTCCTCTGCATATATCTTAGCTGGGAAAATGGAAACGGAAGTTGGAAGCATTTCCTCCTCTGCAGTGATGCAGCCCAAGTGTGCCTCGCACGCACGGCATACACTGGGTGGGTGGGGAGCATCCTCAGTGTGCTCATTTCCTGTGAGCAAGAACGAGATCATTTATCCTGATGTTTTCATCACCAAGGCTAACCCCAGCAGAGTGCAAAGCATGCTGGCTGAAGGAAAGGATGAAGGGATCAATGAATGGAAAAAAAAAAAAAAAAGGCAAAAAACCAGAGATGGAGAGATCTGAGATCTGGCCGGGTCAGTCGGACAGGGGCTGCCACTGACACAGAGAGGAGGACAGACTACATTTGGGCGTTCATTATTTCACTCTCTCAGCAAACTTTTTGTGGGCTCCCCTGTGAGTATGACACTGCTCGTGGCTTGGGGTAAAGCAGTAAACAAGTCCTGGCCCCCGTGACGGTGTTGCCAGTGAAGTGAAAGTCGCTCAGTCGTGTCCGATTCTTTGCAACCCCATGGACTATACAGTCAATGGAATTCTCCAGACCAGACCAGGATACTGGAGTGGGTTCCCTTCTCCAGGGGATCTTCACAACCCAGGGATCAAACCCAGGTCTCCTGCATTGCAGGCAGATTCTTTACCAGCTGAGTCACAAGGGAAGCCCAAGAATGCTGGAGTGGGTAGCCTATCCCTTCTCCAGTAGATCTTCCAGACCCAGGAATTGAACTAGGGTCTCCTGCATTGCAGGCGGAGTTTTTACCAACTAAGCTATCAGGGAAGCCTTGACGGTGTTGCCAAGTTCTCTTTATTCTTGAAGGCTAGGTTTTCTCATACTAACTCCTGGAATGGAGCTTGCCCAGTAGTGGGATTCAAAACTACTCACTGCATGCTGGTCAATGTAAACAATTCAACCAGGCAAAAGACTTGTTAAAAAAAAATCCACCTGCATGCCAAAACTTGAAACATTCTCAGCTATGTAAGGCAAAATGGTAGTTGCAGATCGTATGTTTCATATTTACAATGTTTTCATTGATGCATGAATACAAACTATTCTTTAAGAGCTATTTATTTGCTCTTATTTATGACAAGCTTAGTTAAAAAAATACATAAATCGTCAGCTGCACTGCCTCATGCAAGTCATTTCAATGCATTCAGTAACAGTCACCCTCTGAATAAATCACTGAAGAGCTCAATTTTCAACCTTGATGTTATCTTTAGCATATTAAAATATACTGTACTTCAGCCCAGCGTAATAAAGCAGTCATGACAAAGGCTCCTAGTACAACATATTATAATGAGAAAATAAGGAAAAATAGTCATTTCCCTTATTATATTATAAACTAGAATCCTATTAAAAGATATGTCATCATTATATTTGATTACACAGGTCAAAACATGTCTTCCAAAACCCAGCCAAAGTCTGAGGATACAGCTGCTGGTTCTATCTTCCAACAAGTGTCATGGTGGAGGTGGGGGGAGCAGCTCCTATCTTAGAAAAGGCCATAAAGGACTTGAGCACCATTTCAAAAGCATAATTTATTATTCCTTAATGGTTGCTCTGCCTGTGCTCACCACGGGAGGAGAGCTGCTGGGAAAGCTCTGCAAAGAAAGAAACTTTCGTGACAGTTTCTTAGGACTAAAGTTGGAATTTTCCTTCCAAAATAAATGCATGAAGAAACAAATTATCTGATGAAAGTAGGAAAAGATAAATATCTCTTTGACCAACTGTGTGTAAATGTGCATTTTGTCACAGCTCTCAATTCTCTGCTCAAGGTTTATAGTAGATAACTGACAGCTTCCTTTCTGATGCAACTTATATGATTCTAAGACAGAGGCTGCCCTTGAACAAAAATGCCAGACCTCAACAGAAGGCAGGGTGTACACAACATCATTTGGAAGAAAGCAAACCACACCTAATTAATTATATTCTAATAAGATAAAATTCTTCCTAAGAATCACATGTGAGAAGAGAAAGTATATTAAGAAAGTTCTTCCTGAGGTAATTCATTTAACATTTATTCAATAAATAATAAAGACCTATTCAGTGCCAGGGGCTTCTCTGATGGGTCAGCAATAAAGAACACACCTCCCGATACTGGAGATGTGAGTTTGATCCCTGGGTTGGGAAGAGCCCCTGGAGAAGGGCATGGCAGCCCACTCCAGTATTCTTTCCTGGAAAGTTCCACGGACAGAGGAGCCTGGTGGGCTATAGTCCATGGGGTTGCAAAAGACTTGGACATGACAGAGCATCTAAACAACAACAATTCAGTGCCAGGCTCTTATGGGGGTGAGATTACAGAAGAGAACAAAGACTCTACCTCCATGATGGACAATAAGCCATGAATATATAAAAGACATATGCAACTTTCTAAATGACTTTGCACTTACTCAGCCTAGAGCACTTTTTTTTTAAATAGTGCCATTGAAAAAAAAAGAAAAAATATTAAATAAAAATCACAAAAGTAGGTAAATAGCACATGTTCAAACATACAGCTCCTTTATTCAATTTGCTTAACTCCTCACAGGCAGTCAGAGTGTTTCAGTCAGATCATGTACCTAAGACACACTGCCATGGTCTCTTAAAACATCTTTGATGCTTGGCTTGTGGGGCTCATAAATAGGGGAAAGTGAAAATATTTACCCTATAACCTACCCAGCAGAGTTTATGCCCCAGGGAGTGCTGCATGGCCTCCACCCCAACAGGGAGAAGATAATATTCACATGCCTGCCAGGGTAAAAGAATGAGGCTGCTCAGGGTGATGTGACTAGAGCTACGAAGACTGCAACATCTCTGGCTACCTGGACCAGTTCCTGGGTCACTTGTTGGAAAGTGTAGCCCTAAGTTGACCATAATAGTGCAGAGACGCCAAGAGACCCTCACTAGAGCAGTGGGGTGTCTCACCAGGGCCTGTCACGCTAAGGATCCAGCTCTTGGGGAGAATCTGTTTGTCCTGAAATTGTACTCAATTTGGCCTCAGAGAGAAGCTAGTGACTCCCGTCCAGTCCTGGTTCTTTAGAATTTACTAACAGGTAAAATGTGGCACACTGGAACCCAACCAACTGGATTCCTAAATTAAAACTCCTATTTTCTACAGGAGACAGGCCAGTCAGTATCTGAAATTTTGTTCTAAAAAAAGCATACAATTTTCAGGTAGGATGAAGTTAATCTAAATTTTTGTTTAATAGTTTTCTTAAGTTTTACTTAAACTGTGTTCTGAAAAGTTTGTAAGTGGTAGCTCTTTTAAAATAATCTATTGAAGGCTGACTGTTAAAACTGAAAGTTGCTAGCTGGTAACCAGAAATACTATGAGATGTATCCTGGTATTTAGATATATAACATTTAAGCTAGGGGCTAGCATCTAAGATATAGGAGAAGACATTTTCTCTTTGAGAGAGGTAACATGGTTAACATCACCAACATCATATTAACTTTCAACATCACAATATTCTAGGTAGAGATGCAGCATGTGACTTTCTAATTCTGCCTGATGGACCTAGAAAGGCAGAGGAGTAGGGAGAGAAGGTGCTTTCTTGTCTAAGTGGTGTTTCCTCAAGAAATCAGCCGAGAGGTATAAAGAGGCTAAAGGAAAGACAAGACTGGGACTGGACTCTCTAAACTACCTAAGGGATCTCTTGTCACTAGAACCAGATCAGGGAAAGAATGAGGGCATGGAAAGTTAATCTGTTAATTCTCAGTGAGAATGAAACTAGCTATTAAATGGTACCCAGAAGCATCCTTTCTTAAAAGTTTATTCTATTTCTTATTTTCTTTAAATCCAGGTGTGTGGACTCCTTAAGAATAAGACTTAAATCCAGTCTCATTCTTAAGAAAAGTGAACAAGGACACTGCTAACCACACTGGGGACATGACCAAGTTCATAACTTGTAGGCACAAAACTGGGTCATTTGCACACATCTTCTAGCAGCACACACTAATGACAGATTGAATTTGTAAACAGTATACATTCCTCATGAAAATTGAGGGGAAACCTCTCGACATACAAAATCATAGAAAAGATCAGCAAAGGTAATTTCTGGAAATAAGTACCTATCTCATTCCATCATTCATATTTCCTCTAGAGCAAGTTCTGTTCCAGGAAGGACAACCCTGATACATCGTACAGTATTTTAATACTGAGTAGAGAAAGCCAAGAATCGAAGCTGCTTACAAACTTTTATGATTAGCCTACAAACAAATAGTTGTTTTTAAAATGACTGACTGAAGGTAACGTTAACTGATAATTTATGTAACTGAAAAGCTTGTCATCTGTATACTAGTCTCAAGGAAACTGTAGATTTAAGTTTGTAGACTCCTGGACCCAACTGTCATCTACTCTTTATAGCTCCTTCCCCTAAGAGTAAGTCAAGTCTGAAACAAAGAAGAAAAAGTTAATATAAGATTTAGAATTCTTATGATTCAAATTAGTATGTTTATTTTAAATTAGGAAAGAATACTGAATTTCATCAAATGCCTTTTCTCATTTGTTCTAAACAACCCCTCTGGTTATCCTTTGTTTTCGCATTGATTTTTCTCCATCAGTGCTCCAGTCTCTCTAGCTTAAAAACAAAAAAACCTACTGCCCTTGATAATTAAGCTTTTTGAATCTACTTCTTTAAATTTCACTTATGCCCAATCCTTGAAAGGATACTTTTTACACCTCATCTTAACCTTCTTCTATGGGGTACTGAACAGTGGCTCGAGTGATCTTAGACAAGTTTCCCAGTGTCTCTGTGCCATCGAAAGAGAGGTAACTGTAACCCACTGAGGGTATCTGCAAGGATTAAGCGAGTCTGTGTAATTTGGGTTACAGTACCTCATATATGGCTTTCCAGGTGGTGCTAGTGGTTAAGAACCCACCTGCCAATTCAGGAGACTTAAGAGATGCAGGTTCAGTCCTGGTCGGGAAGAGCCCCTGAAGGAGGGCACGGCAACCCACTTCAGTACTCTTGCCTGGAGACTGACATGGACAGAGAAGCCTGGCGGGCTACAGTCCATAGGGTCACAAAGAGTCGGACACGACTGAGGCGACTTAGCATGTACCTGACACATGGTAAGCGCTTTAGAAATGTCAGCTATGATAATGGATACTGTTGTTGTTGAAATGTTGACCTCTTTTGGCTTACTTTTCCTACTTCTGGACCCTTTACAATGAGGGTAAAAACACACATCTCAACACATGATGTGAGGACAGACTCCTATGACAGTGACTGACACATATTAGACACTTAATAAATGTCAGCACTGTTGCTGCCATCAATGATTTTCCTTTTCTGCACATTTTGTGTTCATGACTTCTGCTCATTTTCCCATTAGGGTCTATGTTTTAACACTATCAAAACCTTTACTTTTATATTTGTTTAAATACTACAGATAACAAAACTTCGCCTGGTACATTTGTTGCAAACATCTTTCCTGTTTGCTTTTAAATATTAATATTTTCCCACATAGGAGTTTTACATTATTATACAGTGAAGTTTGTCTATTTTTTTGTGTGTGATTTCTTTCATTTTCTTAATGCTTATGATGTCCACGACCATCTAAAGACCAGATATATAATTAGATATCCTTTCTTTTACTTTCTAAATGTTCTTTTTGTTGTTAATCTCTAAGTCTTTAATCTACCTAGAGTTTCTTTTGTTGTTACCTAAATATCTAACACGCTTCTGTACATGCTCACACTTTTGAATATGCTGTTTCCTCAGCCTGGAATGTTTTCACTTTAACTTCTCAAGCCACGAGCTCTCAATATCTATTGTAGAAACATACTGTCCAACAATTGATGTCTCCTCAGTGAACTTAATTAACCACCCAGCAAGAGCTGTGTCTTCATTTCTCTTGCTTGTGTTTAGCTGAATGTAGACTAGGGTGTCCCAATCAACAATGCTGAGTGAAGAGGTAAGAAATGAATCTTTTCTCATCCTTCTTCATTATCCAGTTCAGAATCAGATAAATGCGCTTACACAAACACACAAGTACGTGCTTTTGCCAGCCTGTTTCACCACTACCTGGTACAGTGTTCTGCAACCTACTGCTGAATCAGCTGTTTTCCCTGGGTCTCTCCTGGGTCAGCACAGGAGCCTGGGTTTTGTATCCTGCTCCCCATGCAGGGTTTCGGCTCTGCAGCCTTAAGTAAAAGACGGTTCGTCACTGCCCATCTATTGCCCCACCAAGCACAGTCCTACACAACTGAAGGTATATACAACAGATTATCACCGCTCCATAAGTATTTGTACCAAAGGAAACAATGAAAGGATAAACAGAAACTAGTAAGACTGTGACCTGCAGAAAAGGCTCAGGAATGGGACTGAGGAAGCAGTAACACTTCTTTGAGTATACGCTTTAATACAGTTTCAACTTTGAAAATCATGTTGTGCTATATTCTTAACATTTGAAAACAGCTGTACTCAGGGTAAAGTCATGAAGAACTATATTCAAATACTGACCTCTCATTAGAAGGTCTGTTTTATACAGTGATGTGATTAGCAATCCTAAAATGATTTAATGTATATTCTAGGACTAAGCACATTAATAAATACACTGTAGGTAATGGAAGTCAGGTTTCTCACTACCAGAGAAGAGAGTTGCAAATACAATAATATGGAAGGATAGACTAAAACTCTGCAGAGGTGTTGATCTGGAATGCAAAGCTCAGTGAACTCATAACAGGGATGTGTGTGTGTGTATACACATACACACATAAACATATATCTCTTCTTTCCTAGCTCTTCCCCCTTGAGAGGCCCTAGAAGCAGGGACACCCCAGTAGCAGTACGGACACCTAGATGCTCAGATCTTGGCTTTTACACTGTTTTCCACCATAAAGAATTAAAGACTTTTAAAATAGAAATGTGTGATTCCAGGGCTAGGTCAGAGAGAGAATAAGATGAATCTGGCATATCATGTTTGTTGTACCAGAAGGTAAGGAAGGATCAGACATGTTAGAAGGACACAGGCGCCAGTCTGAAGCAGTTCGCACAGAATAAATCTGGGGCAATTTGAATATCAAAATAAATAATGGCAGCTACAGGTTATAATCCATAGAATAAAATAAAAATTCATTAAGTAGTCTGTAATTATATAAATTATAAAGAATAATGAGATAAATGAAGTGATTATTTAACTAAAAAATTAATAAAGGAAGCGCTGGGCTTCCCCAGTGGCTCAGCTGGTAAAGAATCTGCTTGCAATGCAGGAGACCTGGGTTTGATCCCTGGGTTGGGAAGAAGGGAACAGCTACTCACTCCAGTGTTCTGGCCTGGAGAATTACACGGACCGTATAGTCCATGTAAGAGTCACAAAGAGTCAGACGTGACTGAGCGACTTTCACTTTCTTTCACTTTCCTTACAGCATATATCAACAAGTAGATCATACATTGCGGCTTTAAAAATCATTATCTGGTAACTACCAAAGTAATAAAGAGTTTTAGATAAGAATCATAAATAAACACTAAAAGTAGTAGGTGAAAATTGGATGAGAAACAGGATATTTACATAATTCCAAAGTATCTTCTTACTAGGATATTACTCATTACAAAGGGAAAAATGTTATTCTATAGTGAAGAAATCTGAAAGGCACCATCTTACACTGTAATAGGTCAAAGAAATGATCATGTGATTCTGCTAGGAGGTGCTCGGGAGGACCCAGCATCACTTTTGTATCTGCCTGCCAAAACATCGAGAACTCCAATCTACTCATGAGGAAACATCAAACAAGCCCAAACTGAGGGACAATGTTCAAAAAAATGCTCTGTATACTTCAAAAATGTCAAAGTAACAACAAAACAAAACAAAAAATGACTAAGGTGTTATTCCAAATAACTCAAGAGATATAATAACTCAATATGCTATCCTGGACTGGGAAAAAAAAATTTTTTTTTCCCCCTGGAAAGGACATAAGTGAAAACTGGCAACATTTGAAATTTGAACAAGATAGATAGATTAGATAACAGATAATGCTGAATCAACGTTAATTTCTTGGTTTTGATAATTTATGGTTTTGTATGACAGCATCTTTTTTATTTTTATTTTAAAGAAAAACACACTGAAATGGTATAAGGGTAAAGGTGCAACAGGTCTGTAATTTACTCTCAAATGATTCTGGAAAAGAAATACAGAATGACAGAGGGGGACGGGAGGGAGCGAGAGGAAGACTGAGAATAATACAGCAAAAAGCAAATGTGACAAAATGTGACAAAATCTGGGGAACTGGGGTGGAGTAGATGGGAACTTTGCTCTAAGTCTGAGAGTACTTCAAAATTGAAGGGAAAGCAGTGAGCTGGAAAGGCACCGCTGGGTGGCTCTGGCAGCAGGGACATGCTACTGCCTCACCCTGGGAGGCTTGGAAGCAGGAATCACAGAAGTTTTGAGGGAAGGGGGCTTCTCTGGAGTTCTGAGATGTCTGGTGTGGACGGAGAGTGGTATGTGTGTGTGTGTGGACACAGAGAAGGGGAGGACTTTAAAATTTTCTAACTGAGGGAGAGAGGGAAATCTTAGAAAGCAGGAGAGAAAGAGAAATACAGTATCAGCTTCAACCCATGATAAGCCTCTCCTTCCACTATCCACTTCCGACTGAAGTTTTGGGCAGAGTTACAAAACCTGTGAGTTGGTTTATGAGCAGACTGGGAGCAGGTGCCCTTAGTCACTTGGGCCAATCTGCAGAAGACCTCTCAGGAAGCCCTGCTCTGATACATCCCAGACAAGCTGTCCTAGGAAGACACACACAATAACATTATTCCAAGGACAGCATTTGGTCCCGGGATGACCATTCCATCTCTTGAGAACAGTGTTCAGAGTTTTAGATTCACAGTTCTTTATATTCACTCATCATTTTGTGCCCATATCTATAATCCTGTGTGCCAGTGGGCAGCTGGGCAGTGCACAGCTTTCCTTCTATTGGTGTCTTGTTTTAGCTTCCTGAACCAGTAGTTATTGTAGACCAAATAAAGATTTCCTGCCTTACAACCTTCTTTAAATTACTGAAAATACCTGCCCAGACCAAAAGACCCTCAGGCTCATGTACAAGTAGAAATAAAATAAATTTAACCCTTAAAAGGTTCCTTTAAAAAAACAGAGCAGATTTTAGAAAACCTATAACTCCGGTTATCAGTTTTGCCCTGAGTTCTGAATTGTAAGGTCAATAAGGATTATGCGAGGTCATGGGGTTTATCTCCTCCTTCTGCAAAAGACTGGATCTAATCATTATAGAAAGATATTTATCTACTATTATTTTAAGTAACTCCAAATGAGGAGAGGCTATCAATTTTGATAGCAGCCTACTCTATTTTTGTTCAAACGTGTCTAGCCAAGGAATTATTTTTTGGTTTTAAATTGAATTTGTTTGGTTTATACTAGTCCCCATTTTCTTTGAGCACTATAAAATTCTTCCCCTGATCTCTTCTCTGAAGAAACAGCACCAGTCCCCTTTCAGCTTTATTCAAATCATTCACCATACTTCTTAACCCACTCCAGTGCAGGATGATGCCAAGGGTACATGAATGAGAAAATCTAAAATGACACATTTTAGCATTGCATTGCCTGGCTGCACCCTAATGGATGGCATTCATCATGATGGCTTTGAGCCATCCAGATAGATTCCACTGTGTTCCCTAGTTGTTTTAAGAAACAGAGTAGACTCTAATACAGTTTTCACTAAAATGGTTAACATAAAGATTTGGCATTTGTTCCTGGGTTGTTATTTTATGCAGAAGGCCTCAGTACCAGATCATGCTGAACAAATAAGTGGCTACTATATTTAGAGACCTGCATTTTTACCTGCTAAGTACCAGTCTCTTTTAAACCTTAGGTAGAAAATCATCATGGGCAGTGACCATATCACTTTGGAGATTCCATTCAAACGAGCAAAAATACATCTAATGCAGATTACTGAGTGCTCTGCCCTACTGAATAAAAAGAAGGTGTCCAAGGAGCTTAGAGCAAGCTGGAAGCATGACACTTGTATCAAATAATTACTACAAAAGAACAAACTGGATCCAAGTGCTACACTGTGGAGATAAAGAGCCAAGAAAAAAACAGGATGTAACTCTGGGAGATGGGATCAAAAAGGAGGCGGAGGCTCAAAAGGGAGGGCATGTATGTATACTTACAGCTGATTTACGTGGTTGTGCAGCAGAAACTAACACAACATTGTAAAGCAATTATCCTCCAATTAAGGAAAAAATAAAAAGGAGGTTCTTGAGCCAGTTCTTAACAATGGGTAGGATTTTGAATAGACTGAGGCTAGAAAAGGAGGAAGTGGCCATTTAAGGAAGGCTCCGCACAGACAATGGAAATATGGGAACCTGCTCAGAGTATTTGAGGAAATGGAGGTTAATATAAAACATAATACATGAAAAAGCCGCAAAGAGAGGCTGGAACTAGCTGTTGGAAGATCAGGAATACTGAACTAAACAGGCTGCCTTACTCTGTAAGCATGCAAATACTATCCAAAATTTAAGGCTCAAGTGGCTGCGAGGCATACCAAAAATTATTAGGAACAACTTGTGAACAGTGGCCACAAAAAATTCCAAAATAAAACAATTGGATTTGCCTGTGGAACACATTACAACTGGGATGGAAAAATAAAATGGTGAACTTCTGGTAAGGTGACCTTTCATGGGATAACTAGATCAAGAAAGAAGAGTAAGACTAAGGTAATTAATTAATGACTAGAAATATCATCTGAAAATATAAAAACAATCAATTAAAATACTTCAAAGAAGAATACTATCTTTCAATGTCAATAAATTATACAAATCAGTCCAACACTGCTATATAGTTATATTTTACACCCAAACTTTCATATTTCAACATCTAATAATATAGATTTACACTCAACACGTTGCTTCATGGTTTTCCTTGAGTATATTTACATTTTGGTTTTGCATCTGATGTACCTTATGAAGATTACATGATTTGCTGTGTTTTCCTTCTTTCAGTTTAAACTCTGGTAATGAAGAAGCACACAGTTCCTAGTGACAGATTTTCACATGGTCAGAAGTGATTATTATCATGAGATACCTGGTCTTCCTGTTATCTGGATATTTTGAATCAAATTTCCAAATACAGCTTTAATACTGTATTTACACATCCAATCTAATATAAACAAAGGAGGAAAAAACGACCAATTTTCTTTAAGCATTATTTTATGCATACTTTAAAGTAGCATTCAGATTTTCATCGAGGACACTCAGCAGATACAAATGTGTATAAAAAGTATTACTTGGGCAATCTTTAAATACAAACATTTCCATAGTAATTTCCGTAATAGACAAGGGAAATTGACAAAACAAGATATTTATTTCTACTAGACAGGCTCCAAGGATAGGCTACCTAAAGAATTGTTTTTCTAAATAGAAACCCCCCTCACTCCGTTTCTGCTCTGTACTGCACAAGATTATAGGCAGAATTTCAGAAAGCTGAAAATCCTTTTAAATAACACTTCCTCTGGCTTTAATCACAAATAATTGCCTCTTTTGGTGCTAATGAGCATGAGCCTCACAGAATGGAATGTAATTCTGCCGGTTCATTCAGGGTAATGGTTTTGTGAGCTGGTGACACTGCGAGAGATGGGGTCTCAATTTCCTAGAGTACAATAGTGAGCAGCAATACATTTTTCATTTGAGGAAGGTTTTCTAACCTATGTAAATATAAGTAGAAAACCCATTATCTATTGATAAAAACAACAAAGTAGGTTAAATAAAGTTTTATGTACTACTCTCCTTTAATAGCCATCAGCTCCCTGGATCATGAAAGTAAATAAAGTATTTCACTTACTGAAATCAATGAGAAACCGTCCAAATCCTTGCCTTTGGTGCTGGGGCATGATCATTATGCAGGAGACATTATACTTCTGCTGGCAAAGTTTTTCCTGAGGGAAGGAGAAACAGATCAAGTATGTCAGAGCACTGCTAAAGTGGGCAATTCCCGGCACCTGCCGCTGTCCATATACCACGGTCCACTAAGGTGAGCCGACGTGTTAGGTCAGGATCAAGCAGAATAACTCGACCATCTTAATCAATCAAACTATCAGCTAGCAACAAACTACGCACTCGAGGCATGCCTCTTAATTATATCTTTATTCTTGAAAGTCAGCACCATGAAATATGAATAAAGAATCCAAGGAAATGTGAGTCAAATGAAACAGCACAGTATGGAAGAAAGGTTTTCTATGCTCAAACAACCTGGGAGATGGGCAGGGGGAGTGGGGGAAGATTCAGAGAGTCACGCAGCAGGATCAGTTAAGAATGCCTTGTTAAAGGCCACAGTGAAACTAAAACAGTGTCTGTGTGGGTAGACTTGCACAAATACATTTCTCTTATGAATAAACAGTCAAAGTAAAATGCTGGAGAAATAATCTGTATTTCAAAGAAGGACAACAAACAAAAAGACAACAGCAACAAGAAATCCCAAGCCTCCAAACCAAACTGAGGCCAACATATTACCAACAGTCTGAAACCAGGAAGAAGACTGGAGAGAATATAGTGGAAATGGTTCTTGTAGTTCAGGGAAAATTTGCAATTTTCATGGGCTATGGCATCAGAGCAGCAACATTTTCTTCACGGTACATAGAAGCCGCCAAAACCTACACAGAGAAGATCTGGAAAAGGCTTTTGAGGTTGTGAATGCTCTGGCCAACTATAAACCACAAATTAGATTAACCACAAATGGTACTAACCGCATCAAAGAATTACTTTGGAACACCCAGATCTTTAATGAACCTATTTGAAAGATCACAGGAAATGGTGGAGGAAAAAACACTACAGGGCAGAATTAAAGATTTCTTTGTGAAAAAGATGTGCTCCCGACTTTAGCACATTTGAAGCTGTCTGTGGAGTCTCCAATAAATGAGGAGTAAGAAATAATGTATGTCAATTTTCCTAAGAAACTGGATGGCCCCATCACTGGATGTGTACATCCATGGCAAAGATTCAAATAATTAGTCTGTTTTGCAAAGTCAGACAAATTGGTCACTGTCTCTAAAAAGAGGTATACTCTGAGTTAAAGGATTCATCCTCAACACAAGTCTTTTCTTTATTTCAAACTATTTTTTCCTGTATGATATTTTTGGAAATCTAACCCATAAGTGGTCCTTTCCCCCCATCCTTGCCCCCTGCCTTTAAACACATGTTACCACAGCTAAATTCTAAACAACTGCTCCCTCTTTCCTTCCTGTTTTGAGTTATCTATTACATGCTTAGAAAGATATATGCATGTAGTGATTTACACTAAACTTTTCTATTTTCTAGGTCATCTTGGCCATTCTTTGGCTATAACATCTAGAATTTGGTTTAATCCCAAAGGGCCACAGTCCTTCAAACTCCAACTGACATGTTAGAATATGGCTTAATTTGCATCTAGTCTTTTAACATAGCTGCTTTTTAGATTAATTTTTGTTTTACTGCACTTGCAAAGGATATTTTAATATTCCGAGTTATGGTAAGACATGACGGTAGTTGCTGCCATACTATAAAAGAAACAGGGACAAAATGAAAAAAGTTTAGCTTGTTCTAAGTAAAATGTTAGGAGAAGAAAATGGCAACCCACTCCAGTATTGTTGCCTGGAAAATTCCATGGACAGCAGAGCCTGGCACCCTATAGTTCATGTGGTCGAAAAGAGTCAGACAGGACTGAGCATTCACGCAAATAAAAATGTTGGGTGCCCTGTGACAAAGAGAAGACTCAAACCTCCAGAGTTACTGTGAACCGAAGACCTAGAGGTCAACTCAACACAAGGCAGGACAATGTCAATAAGCATCACTATCTGTTTTAAAATGCACATAGATTTAGAGAAACACCATTTTCAAACAGAAAGGACAGTCATGACCATTATTCTTTTTAATTCTTTGGAGAAAAAATTAAAAATTCTTTTAAATTCTTTGGACACTTCTATACAGAAGGTAAAATGTTCTATAAATTATATAAATTTCCTAGTTATTGCTTTCCCTTGTATTAATCTCTATCATCTGTAACCTATAAAAGTTAATAGTCTTCTTTTTCATTTTAGAGCTTTATCAAATACATGGATTAAAATGTTGAGGCTGTTTCCCATGACTGCCGTCACTTATTCCTATTTTTGTTTATGGTCTCTGGGTTGTTTTTTAAATTTAGAAAAACTTCTGTATGCCAAGCTTTGACCTTCCATGAAAATGGCAATTCCATTAGGTATTCCATTATGCAACAGTAGATTAATTGAAATTCACTTATCACCTAATATGTAAACATATATCATAAAATAAATAAGCTATAGGATTTGGAGCATTTATATTCTGCCCGAGAAATCTTAAAATTACCATTCTGGCATATTAAACTATTTCCTAGCTACCTAAGAAAATTTAGGGTTAGCCTGATAAATATCTCCAAACTCAGATTCCTTTTATTGCATATGAGTTATGTATCTCAGAAGCCTTTGATCAGAAGAATGTGAGAGAACTGCTCTGAACCACGTGAAAAAGACAAACTATAGGCACTCAATATGTCAAGGGCTCCCCTATGTTAACAGCTGGAGATACTCGGGCTTTTAAAAGCTGAGGCTACTTTCGATCTTAAAACAATAGCGCAGAGAGTAAGAAACGAAAGAGTAAAACCAGCCATTTTATCAACTTAACTGTCCAAATGCCAATGTTCCAACTCACTGAGATACTGATGACCACAGAGGGAATGCAACAAGGAGAAAACAGAATTATCTTTTAAATGCTACGTTATACTGAAACCTTCATGTTGACACCACTTAGGGGGAAAGGGGAACTAAGCTTAACATTTAGAAAATGAAAGATGGTAGGTGGTCTGCAAGGCAGCAATTATAACATTACATGAATGCTGACAGTCAACACAGCAAACAGTGCCGAGGTCTTTTACACACTTCCTAGGCACAATGCTTATGGTTTTTGTGTGTGTGTTTTCTTAATGAGCTCTGAATAAGAATCTGAGCTTTTCAGAAACATGTCATTTATTCAAATCAGAGTCATAAAAAGGCCCTGTTTGAAGAATTGGACTCTACCAAAAACATCCTGAAAGAGAAAATGAAGGTCATACTGGCTCTTGTTTTACCTTAGAGAAGTATCCAACCAGATGACAGCCCTTTTCATCATTTTTTGTAAGGACATAAAAAAGGAATGGCTCAACATCATAATACAATGTTTTGTGGTCCAGGAAGAGCTTGGCTAACAAGCAAAGGTTTTGGCAATAAATTTTGCTCATATTCCCATCAACCTAGCAAAGAGAAACAGACAACATTATTTAACATAAAAATACCACTCAATATAAAACTGTTTCTTTTATATGGTATTTTGGAAAGCATATAATTTTTTTTTCAAATCCCAAACTAAACAGTTAACACACTCCATTAACCAAGAAAGTTTACCAGAAAATAGCTGTCATTTGGCAAATCAGAATTCCACCTTTTCTCCTTAAATTGGGGTAAATTTAAGGTAGCTTAAATTTCTCTTTACACTTCCTGAAGAAAGGACACACACTGGTAACAAAGGAGTAATTTTTATTTACTATTTATTACAACTAAAAAATGATTAGGCATGCCTTCTCTGTTTGAATCAAGTAAACTTGAATTAAAGAAATGTAAACCAATCAAAATGCTGCTTGAGTTAAGTTAAACGTTATGTTGTTTCCAAAGGGCTTCACATAAAATAAACTGTATTATTCTGACTCCTCAGAAACGTGGATTCGCAAAAGAGGCTTCCATTTTGGTTTTATCCCAAGCATTATTTTAAACATAATTGGAAAAGATAAAATTCCTATGTTGGGAACACTTAGAGAAAGTGAGATGAATTTTAACCCACAGTAACTACCATGACGACAGTTTACTTCTCAAAGTAAAAGAGTCAAGCTGTGACACTGATGGTTACAGACAGGAGGCGAGGCACAGATGCCAGTTTCGTTGATCAAATGTAGTTACTTGTTGAAAACAGAAAGCACAGCAGATTCAAGAAGAATTTCCCTAGCACTTTTCTTATGGGAAATGGATATTTGCTAACCAGAGCTCTTTGACAATGAACTTGATCGTTCTTGAGCCTCCTGTGGACCATACCGGTTCTCATAATGCACAGATTATTTTTAGACTTCATATAATCATTTCCCTTGGATGATACCTAGGTCCCACACATGGCAACATGATCAAATATGGGCAACGGGCACAGAGGATACAATTCTCTCTTTAATTAAAGGAAGTTTTTGGGAGTATGGTCCTTTTGAAAACGGTAGTATATTACAAAAAGGAAAGACAGAGATGTATGTATCCCTGAACCAGAAAAACAGAGAGATGACAATGCTGAAAAGTCTTACCAGTTGTGAAAGATCTAATATGACATGCTTTCAAGAGGGATATAGAAAAGATAGCAAAGTAGTAATCTGTGATTATTATTTACTTATGTTATGTTACTAAGGACACCGCAAAGACAAAAGTTTCTCACATACTGTGTGGGAATAATACTCTGAGTGTTAACTCAGATTCTAAAATAGGTACCTTGGCACTTATCCAATCCAATTCCTTCAGTTATTTTTATGAGTAGAAAATTTACAGATCTGCTTCTGATTTTTCCCTTCTTATCTATGTATGGTCCCAAAGTACCTACCCTGAAATAGAGCATTCTCATTAGCCTAACAAGATTGATTCTCTTACCCCAAGAAGGCTTTTCCTGGATTTATGAGAGGTTCACCCCCTCTGGCAGAGTTATGCAGATTTATTTAACAATTACTTAAAGCCAACAATGTGTTCTGTCCTTTGAGAAACAATGAGACACTGATTTTCATTTTATTTTGGTTAGAAGAAAGCTTCCAAGGCATCAAGGAAGGAGCCAACAGTTAAGTTAAATTTGTGACATTCATGAATTAAGCTTCAACTGAGAACAGCTCTGTTGTCTCCACTGGTTGGGGATGGCCCGTTAGCATCCCAAGATGAACACCAGGACAGCAACTGGCTTTTGCCTTTCCCTTTGGCACAGTGGTTCTCACTGTGGGTGATCTTTGTCCTCTAAGGGACACTGGCTACGTCTGGATATTCTGACTGGAGGGGGTTTGAGCTACTGGCATTTAGCGGGTACGGGCCAGGGAGGCTGCTGAACACCCTACAAGGCCCCCTACACCAAAGAACCATCCAGCCCGAAACATAAGCAGGCCCCAGGGTGACAGACCGTGTGCCCCCCGTTTAGTAAGAACACACACATCAAACCTTCCCAGCAACAACACCCTTCTCCCTTCAAGCGTGCTGAAAGAGCCCGACTTAACCAGGAAGAGGGGCTTCAAAAAATCCTAAGACACAATACATGTGTTTTCTGGTGAGTCTTGGGAAAAAGCAGTAGGCCCAACACTGTCTGAGAGAGGGAGCCTGATCCATGTGAGAAACCTAGGCATGACCCTCCCCTACATTAAATTTAATGCAAGACATTACAGACCAGAATTATAGAAAAATGTGGGGTAGAATAATAAATTTCTAATCTGAACAACTCCGAAAAAGAGAACCTTACAGTAAAACTATTTTGGAGAAAGAGACCATATCTGCTGTGCAGGGAAGGCTTGTTCTGAGCACTCAGGAATGAACACAATGACTGAGATGAGTAACAGAAATGATAATAAGGCAGGGTGATGGAAGCACTCAACCAGAGTGAGAGAATTGAGAAGGCCTGTGAATAGGCAATAACAGGAAAGAAAGGCATGGCCTCCTCAAGGAACAAGTGACTCAGCTAAACTGGATCCCTGCAACTGACAACAGAACATGATCAAACAATGAAACGATATACCGACAAAGATCTTCTGCTACTAAATCAATTCTGAAAACACAAAATGTCTTCAAGAACACGCAATTACAGACACATGGCCACTAGGGGCTCCTGTGAACAGCAGGGTTCTCCAGGGGTGGCCACCGACCCAGACTGGGAAGGGAGGGAGTCCCAACATCTGCTGAGGTCTCACCAAAAGGATTATCCACCCTGCCAAGAAGTGGATGGAAACACAGGTGGTTGTGTATTGAGGAGATATGTACAGCTGCTCAATTCCCTGGAAGAGTGAGCACCTGCCAGACATTGGCTGGAGCTGCTGAACAAAGCTAATTTCTCCTGCCAAAGAGAGTAGAATTTACAAAGAGCTAAGGAGATCATAAATTCACTGGTGAATATATCTGGTGCAGACAGGGATTTGGGAGAAGACAAAAAAGTTAATGTGATGAAGTAGGAATTCATCATCAATCTCAAAGGTTGCTTAACATGGTTAGCACAATACTTCAAAATATGGAGATATTTGAAAAAGCACTCTGAATTTCAGTGCCAAAACTGAATAAACTTTGTACCTTCTATGAACAAATCAGTACATAGTCAACAATTAGAAGCACTAGGTTTCCAATGCTGAGTTTTTTATTTACACATGCTTACCTCAAATACTGAAAGGTCTTTCCTTCGGTAAATTTCATTTGCTGGAGGATGAAACCATCCACATTTCTTTGAGTGTCTTAATAATATATTTTTACTTTTCATATATTTAAGACAGAATTCACACAGGTAAAGCTTTGGTAATCTGTTGAAAGTTTAAAACCAAAGAATATAATCTGATTGGTTATTCCTTTCAGGGGGAAATATTAAACATTGTTCAATTCTCTCTAAGCCATAAAAAGGTGGTATAATATTATTTGAAAGAAGTAGTTTAAAAAAGGAAAAAGAAAGCCAGTAGTAGACAGAATGTACAAACTTTACACTATTTTTCAATCTAATAATATTTGCTGTCTTTACTGTGCGAACAAATCATCTCTTTCCTTAGAAATGTCCTATAGAAAAAAGGTTTTCAGACTTGGAACTATGACTAAAAACAATGGCATCCTGTCATCCATGCATATTTTTCAAATTTCACACTTAATGTCATGATTTCAATATTACAAATAATCAGTGGTGTAACGATAACAATCTTTTCAGAGAGAAGTGAACTCATTATTTTTAAAATGATCTGTGTACTTATAAGACAGGGAAGTCCTAGAATTTAGCTGTCTCCATTTCTCATGGATGAGGTAGCTTTAAGGTTACTATCAGTTATACACAATCTAAAGCACTAAATGCAGTCAAGTCAAATGACCTTATCTGTTCCTACCAATTCCACTGACTCTGAGTAACATTAGACAAACAATTTCTCACTTCTGCTGGCTTTTTCTCCACCTCAGAAATGACACCATTTTGTTAACCAGCACCCTGTCATGCTTAGGTGGACACTGCTTGTATTTACAAGAGAATGCCTGGAAGCATTCTCAAGGGCTTTGGGATATAAACACGGGGAGAAGGGTTTTGGGGAGAACTAGACAGACTCATCATAGAAATCTCAAATCTTGGATTCATGTACAAAATTTATCCAAAGCTCTCAGAACAACATGACTTATGATTACCCATACATATAAAAGCTCATTGGTGTTTGGTGTTTTTCAAAAACTGTTTAGGAACACGGAGCTGAGCTATGTGAACTGGGAAGAGAAACCAAAACCCCTGACTCTTAGTCTGCCACTTAACTTCTAGAAATCCTCCCCATTTTCTCCAGTTAGATGACTGGGCAGATGCCCATGAGAAAGAGAAAAGGGTGAAATCTATTCTAGAAGAAAAGTAAATTTGTGATTACCGAACTTTGTAGGCTAAAGCATTTGAGAAGATACTAATGAAGTATGCCCTGACATACCTGAAGGAAAAAAAATCTGTTCACAAAACACCCATTTTTAGATACATTAGTTCAAGACAATTTCACAGCTAATCTTAGTTCAGGACAAAAGAAAATCCTAGTACCATTATTTTCTCTTCATTTTTAACAAGTCAGTCACAGATGGCTCTAAAAGTCAAGACTTAGGGAGAATCTCTTAAGGCTACCCACTCCCACCTATTTTCTTCTGTATTTCCTTTTTTTTTTTTGCTATGTGTGCTAAGTGCTAAGCTGCTTTAGTTGTGTCTGACTCTTGTGACCCTATGGACTGTAGCCCTCCAAGCCCCTCTGTCCATGGGATTCTCCAGACAAGAATACTGGAGTGGGTTGCCAATTCCTCCTCCAGGTCTTTTGCTCCAATTTATGTGAAAAAAAAAAAAAAAAAAGAATACTTGACAATAAAATGCCAGAAATCAGAGCTAAAACTAGCAGGCCTAATTAAGAAAATGAAAAAGGCAACCAAGAAGAAACTACCAAATACCTTACAATGGCTAATTTTTTTTTTCCTTGATTTGGTTTCTTACATAAACAGTATTTCCCCAGTAATCAAGAGAGGAAAAAATGGACTGAAAGTTAAAAGACAAAATTTACAACACTGGTGTAACGAATGAGTATAAGGTGTTTATATAGAACACTGAGTACTATAAGAAGGTGCTGATGAAAGTAATAGTTTTGGAAACACCTGAAACTGACACTCAAAATTTATGTCTCACAAATCACCTAATTTCAGTTTTAGAAGGCTCTTTCCTACATATGAGACATTAAGGCTGTATACCTATTCCATTATAGGTATAGGTAAAGGCCTATTCCATTACCTTGCATATTCCTGTGGGTAAGGCGAGGAGTACCAGGTTTGGATTTCATATTTCCCAAATTCTATTACAGAAGGGTACCGGCCACAGTCTTCTACTCCACTTTCACACTCTATTTTCTGTTAGAAAGAAAACAAAATAGAAGTCTCAGAAGAGGATATCTTCACTTACACTTTGGTTCTTTCACCAGTGGCTATGAAAATCTACCAATGCTGATCATAATTGTGAATTTTCATATTGTTGAAAAAAAAAAATCATAGGCCCTTGTGAAACAATAGTCAACCTTGTATCATATTCACATATAAACAAATACTCTTTAAGAAACAGTATTACCAATATAGGAAAAAATGAGTAGCTGTTAAAACATACAAAGGTCTATGAACAGTCAATGATCTGCTATAATGTATTAAAACTGAGGAAATTCTAAGATGATGTGGCTATTACATACTGTCACACTGTTAACAGTTCCTGTTTCTCCACCAGGTAATATTTACCCCAACTGTAATTAAATAATCAATTTGAAGTCTGCAGTTTGACACCCATCTCCTTTTACTCTCATGCAGGAGGTTAGAACTTTGCCTGCCTCATTCATCGGGACATTCCCAAGGTCTAGCCCAGTGCCTGACACAGCCAAGAAATGTTCTTGAATGGAAAAGCCAGGGTTACTGGGTTGGATAGAAAGGGCTTTAGGTTTAGCAGTAACTTTTAGGTAATTGCTTGCTGTTCATCATGCTTAAATATGAATGCCAGATACAATGTCCCAAAGTGGTAATATTTAAGGACTTCAAACCTCAGTGACTGGGGGGAGGGGGGGTGCGGGTGGGGGGCGGCGTGCGATGGGATACATATTATCTTAGCCAAAGGGAAAAACACTACAAAGAATGTAGAATGAGAAATGGAAGTATCCAATGGCCCCTCAAGGAGAAATAAGCACAAGTATTTAGTCCAAGTGGTTTCTACTAAAACTAAAGCTCAAGATCCTTCAGACAGACCCCTACTCCCCACAAAAGGAAGTGGGGTAGAGCAGGTAATCTACCCATAAATATCATGCTCTGAGAACATGGTCTTGTTCAGCTGCTAAATCATGTCTGACTCTTTGTGACCCAATGGACTGCAGCATGCCAGGCTTCCCTGTCTTTCACTATCTCCCAGAGCTGGCTCAAATGAATGTCCACTGAGTCAGTGATGCTATCTAACCATCTCATCCTAGGACGCCCTCATCTACTTTTACCTTCAATTTTTCTCAGCATCACAGTCGTTTCCAATGAGTCGGCTACTAAATGTGATCTACTAACATTAAAACTCACAATCCATAATAAATTTGTTTCCGAGAAGTCCAACAGCCCTTCCTTTCAATGTTTTGGTGAAAATAAGCTAAGTAGAGTTACTCTCTTAGGGAAATCATTTAAAAGAAATTACTGGACATTGAAAATAAAAGTAATTACAACTGATCATGCAACACAATATTGTCTTCACCAATGCCCAGGAGTTAAAATCAGGAGACGTTTTTCGTATTGCTGGCCATCTGTGCTGGAAGAAGCACTGGTCAATTTAAAAGTGATTTCTTCTCTCAGTGAACTATTTAAAAGGGCTATTTTCTTAATTTGAGCAAGAATAATCAGAAATCTATTCCTTTACCCCAGAAGCATTTTTCAAAATCTGCCTCAACAACTGCTACTCTGGCCTATTTTGTGAGACCAGCTGAGCCATTACCAACTTGTCAGAGTGAAGACAACTCAAAGTCAGTACTTTTGAATGTACAGTCAACAGAAATGATGGTAGCAGTTAAAGAACAACAAAGGGTTTTGAAGGGGATTCTTTATAAAACCAAGGCAGTTAATTTCACACTAGTCAGATACAAAAGTCATATATTATCTTTGTTTCTGGAATGCAGTATTCTGGCCTTACCTCCCAAGACAGTTCCTGGGCCTGCTTGAAAACATCCAAATCCTCTTCAGTAACGGTATCCTTGTTTCCAATCACATTTATATCTGTACTTTCCTGTTTGATGCTTATTTTGATTTCCGTATCTGTCATTTAAAACCAGCAGAAAGTGTATTTACTGACTTGCATCATGAATAACCACCATATAATTACCAAAACGGTACCAAATTAGCACAGTGGGCAAATAGGGAATTTTATTTTTTTTTTAAAGCTTTATAAGCTTTTACATCTAAGCACTACTCATGGATCCAGCAGTACCTTTTCCCTGCCGTACCCAAATTATTTGAACTATCACTGTCATCTTCTTATAGCTTCAGTAAACAAACACGGGAAAGTAAGAGCAATACAAAGCAAAATCAAAGTTTTCAACCAAGATTAGAAGGCATATCAATGTCTAGGTATAGAATTCCCATGATCATGTTGGAGACAATAAAATCTATCATTCTGTCCCAATGACACGTATCTTGGCTTTTGTTTTATATAAAGGATAGCAAATGTAACGGGGCCAATTTGTTAAATGAAATCAGTTTCTCCCTGAGGTGAATACACACACAGACACACTCACATCCAAAAAGCACACTTCACAGAATCACAGATCAGGCTTTGCTGAGAAGGAAGCAGGATGAACTTTGTCATGAGAAAGCAATGGACAGAGGGAAAGGCGAGCCGGCGCCCCCCTGCTGGAAGCGCGGACAGCACGTGGCCGCAGCGCTGCGGCTGCAGAGGCGGCGCGGGGAGCAGGGTGGCGGAAGCCTGACAGCGGCTGCTCATGCGGGACTACAGAGCCATAAGCAACGAACGCTATGACGGCATCTGGGGGGTCCTAGTGTCACTACAAACGGAAGTAAGTCATAAAAGTGGGAGAGTATTAGTTGAAAAAATAATGTTTTGGAGGTTTAGTCAGCATTAGGAAAAGGTCAAAGTTTCACTGCTTCTGTATGAAAGTGAAGTTGAGAACAAGAGAAATAGCTAAGACCTATGTGACAAATAGGAATTGATTGATTCTTTTTTTTTTCCGGGGGTTGGGGAGAAAGGGACGGGACGCAGGTTTGGTTGGAGCTTTGACCTTTTGCTTACCATCATCCTGATCAGGTTTAATCCTTCCGTCTGTCAAGCTCCCCTTCCCTGGTGAGGGGGTCCCCATCTGAGGGGTCACTTTATATTTTAACCTGCCTAGCATCCTGTGCTTTTTAAGGAAAGTTGTTCGCTTGAAGTGAGCAATTGCTTTAAAAATACGTCCTCTAGCCATCCCCCAGCTAGAGGAGGAGGAGTGAGAAATAAACCTACTTCTAATATCTCTTTTTCCAAAGAAATGGGCTTTAGATTTTGCTGTGAGAGGGAATTCGGTTTTACGACGCATACGTTTAGGTGGTGCATAACTTGGGTGTCCCTTTTGGCGAGACTGTCCCTGAGTGGTATAGATATGAGAGAGTCCGTCAAAGAGTGCCTTCAGCTGGCTGTTATTAGTAAGACTGCTAAAGGAGGGCACGCTGGACTGGCTGGAAGAACTCTGGGGAGAGGTAGAAGAAACAGAAGTGCTGGACTTTTGTGAGCTGGGGCTCTGACCAGAGATGGGGGTTGGAGGTGGGAGTGAAGAAAGTGGAGGTTTTAGCTTTTGTGTGGTACCTGGAGCCAACACATGAGAAGTGCATGACTGTTTCTGAGAGACCTTTTTCCTTGGACGATAGTGCTTTGAAAAGTCTATTATTTCACCTCGTGATCTGCGACCATCAGGTGATGGTGTAAAAAACTTAGTAAGGCCATCAATGAGCCCTTTGGTTTTCTTGTTAACTTTAAGTGTAGAGGCAGAAATGTAGGTGGAGGTGGTGGTGATTTTGGTGGTGGCACCAGGCCGAGTGGGGTCTGTAACAGCCAATCTGCTGCTTGAGTCCTTCCCAGATGCAGCATGACCAGATGAAGGTGTGGTACAGACTTTAGTCTTTTGACCCCTACCAGGTGACCCCCTTCCTGTGAATGCATTCATGGATCCTTCATCACTGGTTACAGACCTAGGCAAAAATTTAGAGAATAGTATCAGCATTTAATAATAGAATTAAAGGTATCTAACACAAGTTTATAGCAACTAGATGCAGTCAACGGGCTTAAACTTAAAAAACTGAATTGTAACCCTAAAGCCCTGCTTGTGTGTATGTGCCTTCACTGAGGTGCTTTTTTCTGTTGGAACAGGTTATAGCCACTAAGGTGGCAAGTCATGATTCTCCCAGGGCCTGTCCAACAGGGACTGGAAGAATCATGTGGACCCAAGGGCATTATGAGTAAGAAAATTTTTGAGGAGATTAAAACATCACCCAATGGTTTCATTATAATTAAATAAAAAATGTTACCCCTTGTGTCATTACACATAATTGTGATTTTCTGAAATGCCTTTTAAAAGAAGTATTAAAGGAAATAAGTCATAAGTATTATCCTGAAGTGAAAGAAGAAACTTATGTAATCTCTAGTTAGAAGCAATTTTAACTCAAATGGAAAATTTATAGAAACAGAATTTAGTTATTATCTATAAATTAGTTTTTGTTTTTTGTTTTTTTTTTAAAGAAAACATTAAAAAAAAATACCCTCTTCCTCTTAGCATTTTATGCTTAGGATGATAAGATAACCAATAGTACTCTCTAAGTAGAGGAGACAATTAATTGCAGCATAAAATATTGCTGAAAAAAGGACAACAATAGCAAAAAACTGAAGAAATGGTTAAAGAAAAGCTACAGCAGGTCAGACATGACATGGAGAGTCTGGTGGAGAAGCAGCACATTTACCATGGTCATTATCAGACACCTGGCATCAGAGTCCTTACACACTGGTTCTGACTGCGATTTCAGTTCATGTGAGGCTGGTTCTGCTCATGCAGCTGTGAGCTCAATGGAGACCGGAGGTCACTGCTAGCACGGCTGCCTACAGGAACGGCAGCTGCCTGCCTCCGCCTCAGGCTAGGGCTTGGAAAGCCACCCGTTTTGCAGCAGAATTTTGTACAACAGAAACATGTGCATGTGAATTATGGCAGTGCTGGGGCCCGAGAACGGACCTTAAAAATTATCAGTTGAGCTGACGGCTAGTAATGAAGAAATGGAAGCCTGAAAATGATATGATCTTAAATTATAAAAATATCTTAAGTAATTACAAAAAGAAGAGCACAGTTTAGTGGTTATCCTGTACATAGAGATTTGATGAACAATTTCAGCAGTCGCCCTAAAGGGGAAGCTGGCGTAGGTCAACGGAGCAAGCTACTAAGGCTCATCTGGAGCAGCTCAACCGCCAGGAGCTTCGCCCAACGCCACCGAGTCAGCCAAATCAGGTTAGAGCTGGAGATCTCGAGTGTCACAGTGAGAGTCACCAATAAACAACTCATCCAGGCTAAAATGTTTTGCATCAGAATGTTACATTTGGACTGTATCTGGAATCGATTGCCCAGAAAGGATAATACGCTTATAAAGCATGTAAAAAGGAAAACTCCCCAGACTGTCTTAAAAATTCCTAAGCTCAAAGGACAATTTTGGACAAACAAAAAGTTAGGATTGGTGCCAGATGTAATTTTCAGCTGTGTCCTTTGTTTAGAAAGTTTATATCCTAATTCGGTTTTTTAAATTGGGCCCTGAGGATACAGTCCCATTTCAAGAACAATGCTTAACACTGGATGAATGCAAAAACACATAATTCCTACTTCAAGTGATGCTAATATGAAAGATTTTATTCATGAATATGTTTCATGTTTGCCTCTACAAATTAACACAAATTCCATATTAGAATGTCCACCAGTTAGAAGATTTTCATTAAGTTTCACAAAACACTCTAGAAAGGAGCATGCATTTTCTATTTCTCCTTTGGGAGATAAAAGTGCAGGAGGATACTGTTTTCCTGAGAGCAGGTAATAAAGTGAATTGCTTCAGATAAAACTAAGGGAGAGGGGAGAGTAAGCAAGTAAGACACCTGGTGTTTGTTCACTGTGTGTAGAGTTCCTGTTCATTTCTACGTCACAATGACCCTTTCACTAAGCCCAAAGAGAAAGGCAAGGGTCTTACTGACAGAGCTGCTTCAGATATGCAAGTCTACAGATTTCATTTCTAAACACCTTATCTAATGCTGATATTCAGTTCTATATTCTATACGGGTTAAAAAAACAGACACACTCATTACACCTCTTTTCTCTACTTCTCCTGTAATTCCAGCTAAATGTTCTATTTGGCTTTAATGGCAACCATAGGCAACTAGGCTAAAGGAAATGGGGCTAACATAGCATTGGGTTGGCCAAAAAGTATATCATTTGGATTTTCCCTAAGATGTTATGCAATAACCCAAATGAATTTTTTGACCAATCCAATAGAACTGCATGCTACTGCAAATATATTATTTTGTTTATATGTTTGTATACATGTGCACATACCAAATGGTCCTGTCTAACTCTCTGGAGGCAAACATTAGGACAGTCATTTGCAGATTTCTCAGAAGCTTCTATTTCATAAAAGGGATCTTAAAAATTTGTAATACTACATTAGCACCAGAAACGAGGAGTATTTTTCTAAAATGTTATCTGGGGTAACAAAAGACAGTCATTATAGATGTGAACAAATCCCTCTCTTGTTTTAAAAATTCCTATAAAAATATTTATATAATTAAGCTCTTTTAATGCTCAGCCAGTAATAAAGTAGGCACAATGAGTGTTTCCAATTCTTACATTCTGCTTCTATCCTGCTGCTTGAAAAATGTCACTAAGCATCACAGATACTGGCAACAGAAGACCTCAAAATGCCAACTGTAATTTTAAATGTTATTTTCAAAAAGATTTCCACAGCTTATGCAAAAGAAAAAATATTCCTCATCCCTTGAGTTTGTAAAAATGATGCTAAAAAGTTAATGGGGTCTAAGGGGGTTACAATCAACTGTATTTTAAAGCACAACATAAAAGATTTTTTTTGATAAGATCTCAACCTACAACAATCGTTGCTTTAATTTATTTTTCGGTCGTCCAATGGGTTTTGCATATCGTCGTTTTATTTGTGCAGCTTTCTCATGAAGTAGTTTTCTTCCCTTTTTCTTTGGTCTGCAGACTTGGCAAATCCACATCCCTGAATTAATATATATATGAGAAAAATATTTTAATGTTTCATTTTAGGAGAGAGATTAAATATAAACTGCAGCTGTAATAAGCTGCCCAAGGATGCCTGTATGCAGAACTTTACCCTAGAAGGTGGATCGTTCCCTTTTGTCATTCTCCTCAGGAAGCTGTCACTAAAGGTCAGTTTTCCCAGGGTCAAGTGATGAGAGCAGAGGGCTGACCCATCTGAGAATTCTTCCAATAAGGTTTTGCCCAACATGAAACCAAGCCTCCCTCCACCACGTAAACACATGTGAAAACCCAGTCTTGTCAAATATTATATATTTTTGGATTTGAGGGAGACATTTTTAAGTCAACTGGAACATTTTTAAGTCAACTGGAACTTCTAGGAAAAAAATACTTGTTTTATCATCTCTTTTGGGGAATTTTCTATATTAAATAAGTTATAATTCTAACATATAGTTTTTTAAATTAAAACTTAAAACATTTAAGTACTGTGGAGTTACAATAACTTGAAGTGTGGCATATGGAAGCAGGTCAATGGATAAGAACTAAAAGGCCAGAACAACAGTTTAGCATATCGTAACGATCATATTTCAAATCAGTGGGGAAAGGATGAAATGATTCAGAAAGGGGTGCTAGAACAAATAGATGTCTATCTGGAAGGAAAATAATTACTTCCTATCTTTTATAAACACAAATTCTAGGCAGATGAATATTATGTGACAAAATTAAATGTTATAGGCAGGAAAAATACATGGCTATTTACATAATTTAAGCATGACTGACACTTAAGACTGAAGCCATAAAAAAAAAGATTCATGGATTTGACTACATGAAAATATAGAGATTCTGCAAATCAGTAAGAAAAAGGTGAAAACCCCTAATAGAAAAATGATTAACAGATAAAAACAGGTGCTTTACAAGATGATCTACAAACAGCCAATAACCAAACACAAAAAAATGTTCAAATTCACTAAAGAAAATAATTATCAGACATCTTTTTCTATTATCTAACTGGTAAAAAACTTAAATATTAACACTGTATTGCATTGAATCTAAGCTATTTATGACTACAAGATGCATCTGATTTCAAAGATGTTAAAATGTTTTTAAAAAATGTGTGTCTTAGATTCAATGAAATATAGTAATGGTGAGTGTTGGTCATCATACAGGGAAACAGGTATTCTCATACACTGCTGGCTGGCCTGAAAACTGACATGACCTTTCATGGACATAGCTTTCAATCCAGAAATTCCTCCCTGAGGAATTTATCTTAAGGCAATAATTGTTGATGAAAAAATTGGAAATATTTGTAAGATTCACTAGACGAAATTGGTTAATTTTTTTTTTTTTTTTAAACATGGGGTTGCAAAATCAGTTATGTTCAGGAACCACCCAGGTATAATACATGTGACTGAAGCAAGCTGGAATGTGAAGCAACAGGTAGCAGTAAGACTGAGGCAGAATGGAGCACTGGCAAATTCAAATTAAAAAATCTTTAAATATAGTACCAGATCTTCTGTAACACAGTTAAGTCTCAATAAAACATTTCTGTGGCCCACAGTCATCATGCTTATAATCTCGGCTCTATATACTACAGAGTTCTACACACTCATTAAAAACTATCTTTGGGAGAATATTTAATGATGTGGGAATATGAGAATCTATTGTTAAGAGGGAAAAACCATAAACATGTACAGAATTTTCCATTTCTTTTTAAAAGGGTGCGTGGGGCAGGGAAAGAATTTCTAATTGATTATTCTTTCCGTTCCTTTTTGTCAATTGGTATTTTCTAAATTTTTCACAATGAAAATGTATAAACTTTGTAATAAGAAGGCAAAGTTATTTACAATGTTCAATATATTATCATGTGAGAAAAAGAAGGCTGAACTTGGCTGACTACCCAATAAACAGAGAAGAAAATCCATATTCTATATGGATATACCCATGTAAGATAGTTCAGATCTTCATGTTCAAGATTATCAATCAACAGCCAAGAAAATGGTGATGGCTCCTGTCATAGGACTGTTTTGGAGTCATCATTATCACCATCATTGAGAACAGGTAATGTTTTACCTCTGAATGCTATACTGAACAGCATGGAAAATACTCTAAACTTTTGACCTACCTAGTCTAAATTTATTCTAATGGGGAGTGGTTTTAGGAGAGGAATGAGCTTTTTAGTCCTGTGTCTGAAGTACAGTATTTATTATATACATTACCCCCAAACTATAAGCTTTTACACTTCTCTGCTCACAACCTGTACTAAACCCACAAGTATAAGGAAGGTAGGACGGATGAAAAAGTGCTTAAAGAACCTATACACTCCTGAGCTGTCAGACATTAGGACTAGGCTAATGTGTACCTAATAAAGCACATTTTTAATAGGTTTAAAGGTTCACCTTTTGGCATTCTGGAAAGTGGGGGATCACAGCACTCCATATGGAATCCTCTATCACAGGAGTCACAGAAAAGCATATTATCCTGTAATGTAGCATATTAGAGACTAATTGAGACTGAAATCAACTGTAAAAGGCCACAAATTCTTATGTTATCTGGTTAACAATAATAAAATATGATAAAGCGGCACCATGATCCCTGCTGACATTTGGTATCACATGTACCTAAACATTTAAAAAGAAAATAGCAGCAATCTACAAAAATGAAAAACCTTAACACTGAAAGCTAACAATTTACCTGGAGATGGATATTGAGAGCCATACTTACTGCATTTTTGCCTTGGATTCTACATGCACTGCATGTCTTGCATTCGATGCACTGCCACCTTAAGGCCTTTACATTTGTTGTTAATTCAGGACAAAATTTCAAACAGGATGGGTGTCCTATAAGAATAAAAAAACAAACTGCTTTATGGGAATGGTGCCTTCAATTTTTTAAACTCCCTAATATTTAATAGATAGTGATGATATCAGCCAAAGAACCTTAGGAACATGAAAATACAAAAGAATCGAAGATTCCAAATTATATTTTCCCTTCTGCCCTTCCCCCTAGCATCGATATGTGACAGAGTGACTGTAAAGTGTTTTCCCTAAGAGAAACTTGGAAAATGTATACCAGTTCTAATCACAAGTCCTGGAGAACTTGAAGATAATGTATGCTCAGATCACGTTCTCATACCTGTGCCTCCTGTTAAATCTCTTGCCCTTGCCCTCTTCATCAACCACCATCTACCCCAAAGCTTTCTGGCCTGCTGGCCTGTGAGGAGAGTGCTGAAGTTCAAATGATTCCTACTTTCTGCGTGTAATGAAATCATAAAACATAAAACAACAGTTAACTAAATAAAAATCTGACGCTGTTTAACATAATACAATGAACAAATGCAAAAAAAGAAAAAAACTCAGTAGTATACAAAGAATATCCCATTGCTGGGATATACAAAGAAGACACTATTGCCATCTTGCCCCTGGGTTCCTGAACTTAAAACCTGTAAGTGGGAGTTGTTTAAGTCGTTAAGTCACATCTGACTCTTTGTGACCCCACTGACTGTAGCTCACCAGTCTCCTCTGTCCATGGGATTTTCCAGGCAAGAATACTGGAGTGGGTTGCCATTTCCTTCTCCAGGGGATCTTTCCAACCCAGGAATCGAACCCAGGTCTCCTGCTTGGCAGGCGGATTCTTTACCACTGAGTCACCTGGGAAGCTCTGTAAGCGGGAATAGAAACAGTGAATTGGGGAGTTAAGAAGTTGCAAAGTCCAGGCTACATAGAACATGCCAAGAAGCATACCCTTAGCAAGCGTCTCACATTTTTCTGAGAGTTCAGCTTTTCCACCCTGTTTTGGACATACTTTTCATCTAGCAGCTCTCACCTCACACAGGAAAACTGGAGACCCCAAGGGATAGCACCACTTAAGAAAGTCAGCCAGGCTACACTGAGTAATAGATCTTTCTGAAAGGTTTGGGGAGTGAGAGTCCAGACACTGGAAGTTTAAAATCTGATGGTCTTTTATCACATAAACCTGAGACCTCCAATTTTGATTTTAGTTTTCTAAATCTGGTCTTAAAATAGTACGGATGTTAGTAAATCCCATGTGAAAGAACTTATAACCAAGCTGCAAAAGAAACCTGAGGGGTAATTAAAAAAAAAAAAAAAAAGCAGATTCTGCAATTTCAAAACTGTTTTATAATTTCCTGACTTTGGCAGGCTCATTGTTTAAATATGTATTTTGGGTTGCTGCCAAAAAGGTCCTCCTCCCTAAAGCTTAACAGGTGCTTCATAAAATTCCACCCACCAGGAGATTTGGCTTTTTGAAGTAAAAACATTCAAAATCAATCATCAATACTGTTAATAAAAGCACACTATTCCTGAATTAAAAAAAAAAAAAAAAACCAAAAACCTAAACATCTGTATTTAAGATGTTGAGCAAATAAAATGTTGTCATAGGATTATGACCTCAGGCAGTAGACACCCAGGCAGATGCATTTAACCTATGACACTTTTCTTTTACAAGGGCTTCTCTCATTCAAATGAATGTTGGGGTGGGGGGCAGGTTTATATATATAAAAATGGTATCAATCACCTCTTTCTGCTCAGGAATAGCAAACAAAGACAGCTTGCTTTTTGACTTTAAGAAGTATACTCTGAAGAGGGAGGGGAAGGTCTACTAAGATCAGGGTTTTCCCGCCCCCACTTACATAGCGAGGGGGGTAGAAACTGAAGTTTTAAAGAACAGCAATTTAAATTCCACCCTTAAAATGGGTCCCATCAGCTTAAAAGTATACCATTTACTTCTCTTTTTTCTTCCTTTTTATTACTTCCTGTAAGTCATACATCACTAGCACATATGACCTCAATTTCATGCACTAAATTTTTCTCTACATTAAAATCTGCTTTTGTACTTTGTAGCTTAATATCCAGCAACTAAGGTAATTCACATCATATTATAGCTCACTACTTTTTTCTCAGACATCCTATAAAAAATAATTTTTAATAATTAATTATACTTTTGAAAGTTAATGGATTTCAGCCACTTTCAATCAAGAGCAAGGAATATTCTTCTTCTTATTGCTTCCTCTCACTTTTAAGTAATATTATATTGCAACTACTACCATTTAAGCTACCCTGTCAAATTCTAAAATCTTCAGTCTATCTTTCCTTTAGGCAGCAATCTTACCTTTATTTAGCTCAAGAGAATTGGCCATAGATCCCTTCCAGCTCTAAATTTCTATGATTCTGTAAGGGATGCTGAGGGATGAAGAAACGTTTCCATTTTTATTTTCTCACGGCCAACTTTACACAAAAGACTGTGACTGAGTCTTGATATACTAGTACATAATCTACAGTAATTAGAGAAAGGACAGCAATGCTATTGATAATTCAATTCCTTACCTCCCATTTTAGTCATTCTGTAAACTCAACAATCCCCTCTAAAATTTGGGTTCTCTCTGCTGACACAATTCATGGTGGTTTACATACACACACACACACACACTCTCTCATTCATTTTTATACCAGCACATTTTAAGCACATTTGATAACTTACAACAGTTTTATCCAGCAAAACGAAAGGAGTACTGTTTAAAATTAAACAAGTACCAATGAGACCACAAGTCAGTAGAAGTGATTTTTGAGTAAAGTATTATGGAAGGAAAAAACCACGAGCTCTGTAGTAGACTGAACAATGCCCTCCAAATATGTCTATCTGTAATCCCTAAAACATACAAATATATTACCTGACATGGCAAAAGGCGCTTTGCAGATGTGACCAAGGGTACAGGCCTTGAGATGGGAGATTATCCTGAATTATCTGTGTGATTATTCCAATCTAATCCCAAGTACTTAAAAGCAGAGAATCCCCCAGCTTGGTCAGTAACATGAGACACAAGGAGGAGGAGAGGTTCAGAGCAGAAGGGCTGCACCCAGTGCGGGGCGCGGAGGCGCGCAAGCCAAGGGGCACAGGCGCCCACTAGGAGCAGGGAGTGCTGAGCAAGTGACAGCAAGAGATGGGGAAATCGGTCCTGCATATGCAAGGCACTGAATTCTGTCTACAGTTTTGTGGTAATTTGTTACAGCAGCAATGGAAAAACTGTGAAAGACTCAAGACACTGGGTCCCTCAGATCAGTTATCTGACCAACTACCTGTCCATTGAAGACATGATGAGGAAAAGGACAGACATTATAGATCACATGGCCCAGAGGAAAGACAACCATTAGACAAGAATTAGGGTAGGCTGGCTTGGAGATGTGGGCAAGTCTAGCAGGAGGTTAGAGGAAGGCCTTCCTAAAAAGACACCCAAAGGATGAGTGAGATCAGAGGGGAGCAGAGGCGGGCAGGGTGGGAGACAGCAGCATGTGCAGAGTGACAGGAGAACACGGGGATGAGCATGGGGACGTTTACGAAGAGGAAAGAAGTTTGATATAACTTCTTTATAACCTCACATAGTGTGACAGGGATGGTGATGTGCAAAGGGGTCAACAGGAGCCCAATCCAGAAGAGTGTTTTGGGCTTGGAGTTTTCCTAAGGTTAACTGGTGGACACTAAAAATTCTGTGATTACATTTATGGCTTTAAAAAGTAATTTATGCTGAAGTATGCAAAATGGATGAGGAGAAAGTATGAAGATTAAAACTAGCTTATTATCATAGCAGCTCTGAGCAGGTCTGGTGAAGGCTGTGGATATACTGAGGATGTACAATACATATTAGGATGTACAATCAATGCATTTTTGGGAATTTCTTGCTATGAGAGAGTAGGACAGAGGAGGGCTTGTAGAACTGAATGAGTAGCTGGTGGTGTGCCATTTGCTGAAATGGGAAATACCTGAAGAGAAGCAGGATGTTGTTTGTTTGCTAAGATTTCTGTCTTTGCTACAGTGGTGGTGGTTGTTTCGGGAGGAGGGAGCAGTTTAAGGTTCATAAGCTGTTTTGGATATTATCTCTGAGGAGCCTATGAAGTGTCAAGTAGAGGAGTCCTGGAGGTGCTTATATCTAAGGGTTTGGAACCCAGGAGAAGCTATGAACCAAAGTGAGGAAACACAGGGCCAAGGACAAAAGCCTGAAGAAACTCTGAGGTAATGAAGAGAGGCCAAGGAGCGCACAAAAGATCTGGAAGAACTGAACTGATAGAAAACACAGAGAATATGAAATCCCAGAAGTCAAAAGATGAGAACATTTCAAGGAAAAAGATTCTCAACAACTCAAATATGACTGAGAGGAGTTATTTGGTGTAGATTGAAAGGCGTCCACTAGGCTTTTTTTTTTTTTTTGCCACACCACTGGACAGCACACAGGATATCTTAGTTCCTCCAAAAGAGATGAACTTGTGCCCCTGCAGTGGAAACTCAGAGACTTAACCACTTGTCTGCCAGGGAAGTCCCTAGAGTTTTACATAAACATGGAAGGCACCTTTATAGACTTTGCTACATGGAGGTCACTGTTAATCATACCAGCAGAATTTTAGTGAAATAACAGGTCAGAAGCAAGGCTTCTGCTTCCTGTTACTCTGCTTGGACTGTCAATCCAGCTCTGGGCTTGTGGAGAGGGGGTCTCACCAATCCTTCCTCCTCCATCCCTGTCTAGTCCTCTTTAGAGTCCATCTTGGGGTTTCTTTCTGGTTAAGGGGCTTCCTCCCAACCTAGTTTTCAATCTGTGTATAGTCAGTGTGAAACTGGACAATTAACCAACCAATCCCTGGGGTATTTTCTCACAGTAACCTCAAGAAGCTAGTGATTACATATATATGTATATTGCACCAACCAGTTCACTGGGAGCAGAAGGCAGGCAAGTTTTATTCAGGGTTAACACTAATAAAGACAAACCCAGGGGAGACTCCAGGTCTCCTGAGGACAGACTGGAATACAACTCAGGCGACTCCATGTCTCTGACTCCCTTCACTGTACAAAGGTAATCTTCCTGCTCTCCAGCTGCATCTCAGCAGCCATGCTGTCTCCAGTGTCGATGAGCTTCCACTTAGAATGATGCTATAATTTTGAACTGTGCACTTATCTTAGATTTGCTAATTTGAAAACACACATGCACATAACTCATCTGTAAGTAAGATTTAACCACCCAGCAATCTGAGCAGCAGACACAAAATTTCATTTGGTATAATATCTAATACTTATGTGAAGCTAATTAAAGATAATTTGGTCTTAATGAGGCAAAGAGAATATAACAGTGTTAATTTCAAAGTAGGCTGATCCATGAAAGTCAAGTAAAATCACTTCCTAGTCCCAACATTTCCATAGACCTGAAGACTATGTGATGAGCCCCACATTCCTATTAGTGCTTCAAATAGCCCTTCGGTGTTTGTGTGACGATTTATAGAACTGATGATCTTCACAGCATTATCTCACTGGATCCTCACAACCGCCCTGTGGATGCAGGATACAGACACCACCCTCCCAATCTCCCACACATGTACAGCCACGGCTCCACAGCCAGCAAGGAAAGAGGACCGCAGCACTGCAATCTGGGGCTCCTTGTACTACGTACCTCCCTTCACAGTTTTACTACCTGCAAATGTGAATGATTTCTTTTCAAAAGGAGTTTTAGCAGAAAAAACACAGTTAAAGTAAATACTGCCCATTTGCAGCACTGAGCCATCTTAAAAACAAATTTCTAATTGGCTTTACTTTATGACATAAGCAGAAGGAAACACTTACTACCCAGGTCTAGTAAGTCTAAGCAGTCTAAATGTGACATCATATAAATGATACTTCAGGTAGAAAGAGGTGACTAAAAACCAACAGGCACATGTGGGAAACACATTTAAAAGCAATCCTTATGGGCTGTTATCTATATTCCCTTTTTTTGGCTGTTGTTTTACAAGGCTATGGGGTTTGTTTGTTTGTTTTTCACAGAAACATCTTACATTAGGGATTCCTTTGATCATTGCAAGCAGTCTCAATCCAATCCCAGAACAAATGGACTCTAGAGTATGAGACTGGTCATTTCTGTAAGGCCAACCAGGGCTACCAGCCACTCTGTAATCTCCACTTCTGAAGCTGAAATGGACCCTGACACCAGGGCTCCCACCATTATTGGGGGACACTGCTGAGCCAGGCCAACTTATTTGATTCTTTTTTCCCTAGAATCACCAACATGTCACAACAGAGCACTGTAACTACAAAATCTCCCCAAGCTTTCTAAGAAGAACCATATTTTTCCTTTAGTCCTTCCATTTAAAGACAAAGTCCACTCATCCAATCTACCAGATGAAGCAAATGCTTACAGTGCATCTCCCCAAGATAGGAACAATTTTTTTTTTTTTAAACTAAAGTAGGTAAATCCAGGCTGGCACAGTACACTCAAGGGAAGATTCAGTTCAGTTCAATTCAGTCTCTCAGTCGTGTCCGAGTCTTTGCGACCCCACGGACTGCAGCATACCAGGACTCCCTGTCCATCACCAACTCCCGGAGCTCACTCAAACTCATGTCCATCGAGTCGGTAATGCCATCCAACCATCTCATCCTCTGTCGTCCCCTTCTCCTCCCGCCTTCAATCTTTCCCAGCATCAGGGTCTTTTCAAATGAATCAGTTTCTTCGCATCAGGGGGCCAAAGTAATGAAGTTTCAGCTTTAGCATCAGTCCTTCCAACGAATATTCAGGACTGATTTCCTTTAGTATTGACTGGTTGGATCTCCCTGCAGTCCAAGGGACTCTCAAGAGTCTTCTCCAACACCACAGTTCAGAAGCATCAATTCTTCAGTGCTCAGCTTTCTTTATATTCCAACTCTCACATCCATACATGACTACTGGAAAAACCACAGCTTTGACCAGATGGACCTTTGTTGGAAAAGTAATGTCTCTGCTTTTTAATATGCTGTCTAGGTTGGTTATAACTTTTCTTCCAAGGAGTAAGCATCTTTTAATTTCATGGCTGCAGTCACCATCTGCAGTGATTTTGGAGTCCAAGAAAATAAAATCTGTCACTGTTTCCATTGTTTCCCCATCTATTTCCCATGAAGTGATTGGGCCCAGAAGCCATGATCTTAGTTTTCTGAATGTTGAGTTTTAAGTCAACTTTTTCACTGTCCTCTTTCACTTTCATCATGAGACTCTTTAATTCTTCTTCACTTTCTAACATAAGGGTGGTGTCATCTGCATATCAGAGGTTATTGATATTTCTCCTGACAATCTTGATTCTAGATCGTGCTTCATCCAGCCTGGCATTTCGCATGATGTACTCTGCATATAAGTTAAATAAGCAGGGTGACAACATAAAGCCTTGTTGTACTCCTTTCCTGATTTGGAACCAGTCTGTTGTTCCACGTCCAGTTTTAACTGTTACTTCTTGACCTGCATACAGATTTCTCAGGAGGCAGGTCAGGTGATCTGGTATTCCCATCTCTTGAAGAATTTTCCAGTTTGTTTGGATCCACACAGTCAAAGGCTTTGGTGCAGAAATAGATGTTTTTCTGGAACTCTCTTGCTTTTTTGATGATCCAACGGATGTTGGCAATTTGATCTCTGGTTCCTCTGCCTTTTCTAAATCCAGCTTGAACATCTGAAGTTCACGGTTCATGTACTGTTGAACCTGGCTTGGAGAATTTTGAGCATTACAAGGGAAGATTAAGTGAACCTTAACACTAGAGCCAGATCACATAGGGGAGTCCAGAGAAGCACACTGAGCCAACCATCCTCTATCCTAAACAAAGGAACCTGACGACCGCAGGTCTTGAATTTCTACCATGACCCACACCTCAACTCCAAAGTCCCTAGCTCATTCTATGTGAAGGAAGGGGCTCACAAAATGACTCTGGATATAAGTCTTTTAGGTAGTATCCTCAATCCATTCTTCCCCATGTGTTAAAAGAGAAAACAAGAGATCATTTTTGAAAAAAGAAAACACAACGCTACATCTACATACCATGGAAAAGTGAGAAACTTCAGGAGTAAAAAATATTTCAGTCACCTCTAACTATAAAGGAACTCAAACCTCTTTCTTGGCAGGCTTCAATCTGGGAAAGATGAAGGGAGATTGGTTACATCAGAAAATCTAAGATCTACCTGTTTAGAATTATGCCTTTATACCCTGTGAAAGAAGCCTTGAAGTTATGATCTGGAAGATAATGATCTCTTATCAACTTAAGTAAGTGTATCACCAGAGGTAAGGAAATATATGAAGGGAACTTTTCTTTTCAGATTTAAGTACGTCTTTAATCTTTCTAGGTGCCCAGACAAATAGACACTCAAGAAGTAAAACAGTTAAGGGTGTTTTTAAAGTACCACCTTAAAAATCACAAAGGGTAAACCTTAGACAAGAGAACACTACTAAATTGATCAGGCAGTTACACAAAACAATAATTCATTCAGAATGAGCCTCGTGAGAAAATCCAAAAGATAACTACAGAGTCAGAACTGATGAGTGAGGCACTAGCTCACCAGGATAAAACAAGGAGACTGAAGGATTGAGATTTATTAATCCGAACACACAGATAATGTTTCCATGCCCTTTTGTCACTAGCCACGATATCATGGCAGGTGAAAGAGTTTTAATGAATCTGTAAAGCCCATCAAAAAGACTGTCAGAAAGCATTTCTCAAGCACAGTTTGAATTGTCTTATTTCCAAGGCTCTCTCCTCCTAGTCAAGTCCTGAGAGCTGCAGAACCATTTAGGATCTATCAAGTTAAACCTTCATAGGAGGAGGAAGAATCATTACACAACAGCGTCATTCTTCAGTGTGAAACATTTCCTCTATCCAACCATCAAGCAGCTGTCATAAATAATAAGATTTTAAATTTCTTGCAGCAATCAAGGAAAACAATATGATACGCCAAAAATAAAAAAAGACCAACAACTGCTGACGTGTATAGTACACTTACCAGAGTGTAGACCATGTGTCAGGCTATTTACTTTAGTTCTCTTCTTTAGTCTCCCTACAACCCAAGATATAAGATGCTACCATTATCTCTACATTTCTAATAAGGGAACTGAGGCTGAGAATGGTTAACCCATTCAAAGTAAAGGGTCTATGGCCGGCTTTCTAGTTTGGTCTTAACCACTATACTATATCACTGACTTGCTAAACGAGAGAATGCTATTGTGTTTTGCAGATTTGTTGATGTTTTTAAGGAATTAACTATAACTAGAGCAATACTTGGTGTTAATTTTAAAATAACATTTTTTCGGGTAAAAGTTTCAGTAGGCTAGGAGAAGAAAATTTAAAGATTAATACAGAAGTTGATTTTTAAAAGCCCAGTAACTGCCGCTCACTCTGTTGAGTTGTGTATGTGTGTGTATACACACATACATATAACCATGTATATCTCTAGGCAACTTAAGAAGGAAGGCTGGCTGGTAAGACACATTCTTTTTAATTATCTTTTTTGCCAAGCCTTGCAGCATGTGGGATCTTGAGTCTGAACCTGCACCTGCCTCAGAGGTGAAGTGCAGAGTCTTAACCACGGCACCACCAAGTGAGTTCCAAGACAAATTCTTTTAGTATAAGCATAATGTGACTTAATTTCCATTACAAAAGTGGAAATGTGCTCTTAAAGTCCTATGCTGAGAAAAAGAGGTGACAGCAATCTTGAAAGCATTTTGGATATTGCAATTTACCAATGACCCAGTCCTCTCCAGTATTCTTGCCTGGAGAATTCCATGGACAGACTAGCCTGGCAGGCGGGGTTGCAGAGTCCGACACAACTGAGCAACTAACAGTATCCCTACCCAGTAGTTCCTTGATTTCAGTATCACTTTCTCAACAGACCACTCTTTTCCTATCTTCCACTGGGCAAGTTGTGTTTCTTTCATGCCTGATGATTTCCGGATTATATCAGTGCAGCTGCCAGAATCCTGTCCATCCCCTTCACTGTCACACAGAGCTGGGCTGTGATATTATATTTCACCAGTAGGTGTCAGGACCTGAAACACTATATATTCCAACTCAAATGCATTAAATTGAGACTTCAGGTTATAAAAAACAAGTGATTCTAGCTGCAATCAGCTTGAAAGTGTAGAATTTTCTACCCTGAATTTACCTTCAAAGTAGAATATTCCACGCTGAATTACCAATGCTGGTATGAAATCTAAGGTTAATTTAAAATATGAATACATAATATTTTATAAACATATATAACACTGTTTATATCAGTGCAAATATACTCACTTCCCCCCAACTTGTATTTACTTTTTAAATTTAAAGCTTACACTATTATCAAATAATTGCTTTAAATAACAAGTATTTTTTGATAGAGAAATTGCATGTAGCTATAATGGGGAGTCATTGTATACACATACAAAAAATAACAACTTACCACTACTGCCACAATCTGCACAAGAGAGAAGTTCTTCTGGTTTCTTTTCACGATTTGATTCCTTTGTCCCCAGACAGAAGCTACATATTGGAATGGGATCGGCACGGGGCTATGAAAAAATTAAAATGAAAAAAACACTGTTAGCTTTCCACTTCAAAATTAAATACAAAGTATTAAAATCAAAAGCATCTTACATATTTCTTTACCAAAGAAAAAATAGGGTATTCATATCAATGTTTTGTGCTAATTAAAAAACCCCTCAAATTATTTGATAGTTGAAGTACTGCCTGAATAATACATTTAAGTGTAATGCATAAGACTCAGAAATAATTTTTATTAAGCCAATGAAATTTAAAACCTTTATATATATTATGTATTACCTTCCTGAAATGAACATTAAGAATTCATTTGAAGTCTCAAATCGTTTCCTTAATCTATATGCCTACAATAAATTGATTCATCTATTCAGTATTATAGTCTATGAATATCATCTAGTCAGACCAGATTGCTTAAATTTTATCAAATGTTTTAGTACAGGTTACTATTATCCATCAATTAAATATATGACATAGAATACTGGCACGTTAAAAGGTGACATAATAACAGCCTTAGAACTAAAGGAGGGGTTTTCCATTGTGGTTCAGTGGTTAGGACTCTGCATTTCCACTGCAGGGGGCGTGGGCTGGATCCCTCGTCTGGGAACTAATATTTCGCATGCTGTGTGGCATGGCCAAAAAAATGTTAAGAACTTTAAAATTCTGTAGGATCATTTAAGATGATCAAAAGACCATTAACAAGCCCTTTCTGACCCCAGTGTCTTCAAAAATAAACCACACCATGCCACACAAAAGGGATAAACTCTCAATCTGACAGTCCCCTTCAATAAAAGAAACAACAAAACATTTGTCTAATCCCTAGCACCCCTTTAACTCTCACTAAAGAAACTGCTTTTAACAATGTATAAATCTGCATACATTTTAGTGCCTTCACTGTTATTTATGACTACCAGCGACACTAGTATTCCCATCCATATGAAGAGCTGACTGTGCCTACAGGTCTGGTCACATTATTTTGCACAGCCAAACGGTATGAGAACTAAAATTTTACTGCATATTCCAAGCATCACACATTGTCTGCTAGCCATCAGAATGTAACTCTAACGCATTTATATTTGAATCTTGTGAATCAAAAATTTAGGGCAAGAAAGCTTAGTATAATCACAAAATTTTTTTTATTTAAATGTAAATTAAAAACAAGATTTTGCTAGGCCTAACTTTCCAAATATACATCAGTGTAGAATAAACCTCATTTGTTCAGCCACTCTATTCCAAAAGCCTGATGCACATAGGCACTCAAAATGTTTTTTGCTAACTATATAAAAATATATGTGAATAAATGAAAGAAATGTATGCTAGTTTAAAAAACCTTATTCTAAAATAATATTTCAAATAGTAACAGTGATTCCAACAAACGTCTTGGTTCAATGTGGCATGTCATCAAAAACCAGAACTCATCTCATGACCAAGCATTTGCAAACTGTTCAATATGACTGTTAATTTCATCTTACAATACAAGCATTCATTATCTTGCCCTTATTTTCAGTTTAATTTGTTCTTTTAATATGCACAGGCTTTACTTTCTGAGGTAACTATGCAAATATAGTTTTGTAGCCCCAGTTAAAGAGCAGAGAATAAAACTCTGTTCTGGAAAAACCAAAAAAGACAAGCTACAACAAATTGGTCACTGACTCCTGCCACCATTTTTTAAATGCCAGATAATCAGCACTGCATAATTATGGATCCATAGTTATTACTCGCAACTGCTCAACTGCAGTACCTTGGGAACACTTTTGTTCCTTTAAATAGCAATTAAAAGAACAATCTGGTTTTCAAGTGACAACATTCCCCTGATAGATTCCAGCTAAAACCCAGTCCTTGTACTAATGGGATTCCTGCTTTCATTTGATATAACAATGCTTGAGCCATTGCTGCCATCCTTGCAGTGATAAATAATTTACAAAATGTCACATATCATTCATGCAATGAAACAAATCCAAATCCGCAATCCTATTTTTCTTCCCTAGATGAATTTTTCACTGTAAGAAAGACATGGCCATCAGCCAGCATTCATGCTCATTTTTCGTTTTTAACTAAAGGTAACACAAAGGACAAAGGTTGCTAGTAGTTCATGGCCAGAAAGACCGATGGTTCACACTCGGCTCAATAATAGAAAGCACAGATGATATCACTTCACGCTACATTCAGGCAAGCCCCACCACGCTGATGTATGCTCGCAACCATTCATTTTAGGGATAACTATCTCACAATACTCTATAAAACCACTGCATTATACAGAAATGTCTGCCCTGCTGAATTATTGATAATTCAAAGCACTTTTTGCTAACCTCAGTATAGCCGAGTCTAATTAACTTTAAAAAATTGTCACTTGTATGAAATGAAACTTTTACAGTAAGGCATGTAAATGGGTCATAGGATTATTATGACTCACTAGTCTCAATCCGACTACATATAAACTGTTTCAAAAAATAATCCCTGGTAATAGATTAAAATGGATTGCAGTCAGAAACAGGTCTGAATAAACGGCAGCTCAATTCCACTATAGACAAATCATGTTTAAGAGGTCTGAAGATGGAACCAAACATCTTCCAGTTCTGAATTCCTTTCTCTGAAATTTCAAAAAGGCACCTTACCTGTTGATCATATTTTCTTACCAACATGAATGAATATTTCAATGTCATCTCAAGAGCAAACACTCATTGAGAAGTATAAACTCTTCAAACTGCTGGGGAAGCATTTCTTACTCACTTCCCAAGTGATAGTCCTGGGGCAACTGCTAGACTAGAGGCCACTCATACACTAGCTCATTTAATCATTTTAACAATCCTGCCAGGAATGATTATTATTATGCCCATCGTAGGAAAGAACTTGAGGCTCTAAGGAGTGAAGTAACTTTCCTAAAGTCACACAGGTTCAAGTGTGGAGCTAGGATTCAAACACAAGTCTGTCTTTGCTAAAGCCCATTTTCTCACCTTTATTACCTCCCCTCCTTGTCTCTCCTCGCTCAAGAAAAACAAATGTTTAAAAGTTATTTTTTCCATTGGCTGTAATAATTCTAATGTGCTCATAATCTCTGCCATCCGATTTCTCCCATGACCAAATAGCATGCTTTTAAAATTATTTAAAAAGCAACCTTTAATATGCTACAGATTATTTATTATGGGGAAACAGAAAAACTGGGAAAATGGTACATTTACAATAGAAAAATATGGTAGACACCTCCTTAATCAAGCAATCAAACCTAGCAGCCATTATGGGACAAACCAACATCAGGTGCCTTCCAAGTGGGGCACTGAAGGACTCAGCACTGCCTATGCAGTATTCTTTCTGGGAACACTGACTCTGACTCCAATCATAAGGAGATAACCAGGCAAATCCAAATATAGGGACATGATGTAAAACAAGTAGCCTGGACACTTCAAAAAATGTCAATGTCAGGTAAGACCCCAACCCCCAAAAAGGGCAGAACCAATTTAGGCAACTAAAGTGTCAGGAAAATGAAATATAATTTGTGATCTTCACTTGGTTTTCAAAATTCTCAAAAATACCCATGACGATAAAGAACATTATTTGGATCAGTAGGGTAATAAGCACTAAACAGACAATACGCAAACCAGACTGTGATTGATTATACAGGAGCTGTGCTTAGGAGTTATGTGCTGAAATGTTTTGGAGTAAAGTGTCATGATGATGTCTACCACTTGAGCTCAAAAGATGCAGGGGAAAATCCCTATGCGTATTAGTGTGTGTGTGCAGAGAGGGGGAGAGCCAATGCGGCAAACGTTAATGGTTGGTGAGCCGACATAAAGGTAGGAGGGTGTCCATGACATGATTCTTTCAATTTTTTCAATTATCCATTCAATGTTTACAGTCTTCCAAGCAAAAGGCTAGGAAGGCACTTACAAAAATAAAAAAGGACCTAAAATGAGTTTATTATATAGTTGGATTACGGCATTTGTAAAATAAAATAACTCAATCCAATTACTGCTTCACAGGAAATGCAGAGGACAGAGGAAGGTATCAGTCTGCAAAGCAGAGGGATGCAAGTACCAAAACTCTTGAGGACAAATGACCCAGTTTCTTCAACAAATAAATTAAAGGCAGACAGAATGAGTGAGAGAGGAAGAGACAGAGAAACAGATATGAAAGAAGAAACAATAGATTAAGAGAGATTTAAAAGAGATTTATCAGCCAATTATAATGTATAGTCCTTATCTTAATCATGATTCAAATATATTGTAAAACAAAATGAAATGACCTATTGAAGGAACTGGGGCTAGTTCGCTGGGAAGAGACGGTTGGGAGGGGACAAGCGGGTGTGCTCCTTTAGGGGGGGGTTAGGTTTGTTCTCCATGCTCTCCATGCCCAACCCTCCAGCAACAAAATGATTTTTTTTTCTTGCTTCTTTATTTTTCACATTGTGGTTAAAAAATATATATATATATATAAATACATATAACATAAAATTTATCATCTTAACCATTTTAAAGTATACAGTTCCGTGGCATTAAGTATGTTGTACCACCAACATTGATCTCTAGGACTTTTTCATTTTCCCAAGCTGACACTCTGTTCCTATTGAATAGTAACTCCCTACTCTCCTCTAGCCCCAGGTAAATGCCCTTCTGCTTTCGGTCTCCATGAGTTTGAGTAATCTAAGGACCTCATATAAATGGAATCATACAGTCTTCAAAATCAGAAGAGGCCATGAGAGGCTGGGTGGACTCTATCAGGATGTCAAGGACACCAGGGTAGACAAAGGAGTCTCCCACAGTTGGGATGTGGGACCTTTTCAAAGGTCCTTTCCAGATCAAATAGTTAAATGGTTCCGTAGCTAGATAATTTCAAAGGCCCTTCCCAGCTGAGCTCTAATTTTTTATTGCCTCTATTATACTTTAAGAGACATTTTAAGAGTCTCCAGGAACCCTCAATATCAAAATAAAATAATCTTTTCTGAGGAAACATTTTAAAATTCAAGACAACTCATTTTACGTAAGTTTTATATTTGTTTACGGTTGCTTTTATTTCTGCCCTGAAAGGGGGGGGGGGAAAAAAAGATGTTTGCCAGTCTTGTTAGTCTAAGTAACTGTCAAAAAAAAAAGAAAGAAAGCTCACGCACAGATGAAGGCAAGAGCACCCAGGCTCACATCCTCGTTCTGACAATGACACCAAAAGGGGTTTTGTCTCCACAGTCACCATTCACAGTGATCAGGGACATAGTCCTCTCTTCCCATACTCCTTTATGGATTCTTTTCCTGGAGTCATCTACAAAATTCCTTGAATCTACTTATAAAACAGGGCTTCCCTGGTAGCTCAGCTGGTAAAGAATCCTCCTGCAATGCAGGAGACCTGGGTTCGATCCCTGGGTTGGGAAGATCCCGTGAGAAGGGAACAGCAACCGACTCCAGTATTCTGGCCTGGAGAATTCCATGGACGATTCCACAGGGTTGCAAAGAGTCGGACACGGCTGAGCGACTTTCACTTTCACTTATAAAACATATCATTTTAGTAATTCCAAGTGCTGGAAACAATTCCGCATTTCTCAATCATATATTTACACTTGTATCATGGAAAGACCTGAATTTATTTTCTGTTCTCTGAGTCTCAGGTTCCCCCTCTTTTAAAAGAGCAGAATAGAGTCCATGTTGTCTTGATCCAGGATTGCTAAAGTTCCCAAGTGAGTGTGTGTGTGAGGTACTTTGTAGGCTACAAAGTTCTGTTCAAACATTGTTACAATTATTGCAAAATTCACTCAGGCTATAAAAACAAACAGGGTAAACAAACAGCTTCAAGTCCTTAATAAACATCAGTGCAAATAATTCGATCTGGAGTCTAGAATTACTCTATAAAAGGTGGATATTGTGAGGCTCTGAGCCCCCTGGTAAGTATTCATCTTAACGGGCTTCTGGTTTTTGTTTTTAATGAGTTACTCAGAGACCACAGGAACAGGGTAGAAGACGCCTCAACCGAGAGCGAAGAGGCCTGGAACTGATCTAATAAAAGGAAAGCTCAAAGGAAAAGGAAAGAAAAAGATGTCAAAGGAAGAAAAGCACAAACAAACACAAAATCTTAAATAAATAATACCATGAAGGCAAACAAAGATGGATATAAATCTTGTACACCCAGTATCAAATGGTTCATCTTTGGAGAATGCTCTCCACACTTCAGCTCAGACAACTCAATTCAAAATTTCACAACAAGCTGCATGAAAGGGCTGTTTTAAGGCTGTTGTATTTATCTCTTTAATTTGTACCCTCTTATCGTTTCACGCTGAAATCTGAAGTCAAGGTACTGCTTTCCCGTTCCCTGGTTTTCTCAAATGTCTCACTTGAGCCGAACACGAACCCTGTGAAACAGGCCTGGTGACTCGTGTCCGTCTCGGTGTCACAGGTAAGCTAAATGCTCCCTCTGGTCACAAAGCTATTAAGACGTGGCGTTTTGCTGACTCTAAGCTCTTCGCTCTTTCTGCTTCCCATGGCTGGTCCCTCATTTCCTCTGGAGGTGGATTTAGGTACCGCCTTATCCGGAGGGCTGTCCCTGCAACTCTCTCCAAAGGGCGCGCCACCAGCACCTCTGGATCCTCCCTGCTTTGCTTCATCTTTCTGCACGGTGTGCATCACTGTCTGACATACGCTGTATGTTTGTCTGCTTCTTTTTACTAAGTGAACACTAAGAGAGCAGAGATTTGTTGCTGTTCCTCCAGCCTCAAAGTACACTTATGGAATAAATGAAAGAACAAATGAAAAGACTGCTTTTGGGTTCAGACTGATTTATCTGATTTAACAGGTCCCCAAATACTGACTACTGTTCTTTATTTTAATGTATATTTTTAATGACTGCAATATGAAGCAACGGTTGGTGGCAAGGTGAGTGACCTAAAGGTCTAATCTGACTGCTTTTTTCCTATTCTGATCATTTACAGTGACTGATACTTATGTTTGGACATAATACTTCCGTGGGTTTAATCTGACAAGACAGAACATTCTAAAAATCAGCTGGGATGAAAACTGCCTCATCACTCCCACAGATATTAACTATTGGGGCTCACTCAATAATAGGCACTATAGATTGTATGCAAGACAGATTTGGGGCCATGCTCAGAACCAGTACCTAACACACAAAAAAGAAGTCAAGAAAGATGAATATACTGTGGTCAGAGTAACAGAATTATAAAAAAGCACTAATCTGTTCAATCTATTTAAAAAAGTATTTTACAAACTTTGGTGTTTTATTATTGGTAATGCTTTACTTTCCACAAAAGGTACAAGTGACGCGCTGGGACAACGGAGGATGACACTGTTCCTGTTGTTTTGGGAACACACTTCCTCTTTTTTTATTTTTTGGCTGCTTCAGCACTCTACCTGCCACTTAACTAATAAAGAGCTAGACTTCCTCTCTCACCACTTAACCCACTTACTCAACTGATCAAGCCCACTCCTAACTAGGATACAGATCATGCACATTGAGGATTTTCCTTTACAGCTATCTGCCGAAGCCGCGGTCCTGGGAAATAGTATATTTCAGAGTATAACAGAGTTTTTCTGTGATCATTGAAACCATCTTACTTTTTAAGAGTGTTATTTTGTCCCCCTCTGTGGTCAGTGGACATCCCTCTGCAAGAAGAAGGCTTGGTGACCACACACCCTCACAGAAGCACCGGGGCCACTGCAGACCCTGGGGGCACAAAGAGCTCTGTTCACAACATGTCCACAGCCACCTTCTCTACGCTCACGTACCCTTTTGCTTTATTCTAAGGCCATTCTTGCATTTCCCTCATGAATCTTAACCTGAGCAGATGCCTAAATAATTTCTTTCGGAAGATAATTGGAGATATACTTATTACAAGACTTTTCATAGACAACAGTTTTTACCATAATTTTCCTCTGGCCATAGAGGTTTTATTATATCACCTCCCTTGCTCATTATGCTTCTCAGTGGGTGATTGGTTCTGTGAGGGAGCACTACATCATCCTCACTGGCTCTGGATTGAGTTTCTGTATTACTCAGGGCAAGAGGATTTATTATGGCTAATGTATGGAGATCTTGAATGTGACTGTTGTATTTCACCTTCTTGTCACAGTCAAGGGAGTTCTCTGTATTTTAAGAGTGACAACAAGCAAATTAAATCCAATAAAATAAAAATATTTAAAAGCATCCCTACACATATCCATAAATACATCACTTCTTTTTTCATTTAAGGGATAACGTAGAAACAGAAACAACATCAATGACCACATACCATGAAATTTCCACAATCAAAGGCAGAGTCATAAGTATAAAATAATAAAAAGCTTAGCCACAGAGGAATAAAAAGAGAGAGGGGAAGACTTTCTAAGAACATCAGTCACAATAGCTATCAATTGTGTGGAGGTAACTGAAATGCTCACACTGTATCCTGCAGTCTAGAACTTGTTCTAATTAGGCAGGTGTGCCATTTATAAGAGTGCTGATTAAGGAAAGTGATTCTATTAGAAGGAAACAAATCTGATCCTGAACACAGCATTTAACAATAACATCTCATTTGCTCTTTTTTTCCCCCTAGGCAGGGGTGGCAGTGGGTGGGTGGGGGTGGGGGGTGTAATAATGAGACCTACAAATGGGGGAGGGGTAGGACAAAGAAACAACTGCCTTTCCCAGGGTTTTTAATTTCTTATCTGGACAGGGACTTGGTTTTTAAGATTTCATCTCAAAGTCTCTCCTACACCCCTACCATTAAAAACTGCAGATACTGCATTTATCTTCTCAAGAGGGATCAAAGTCTGACTCAACACAGCTGGAAATTCAACACATGGTTATAGGAACTCAGCTTAGGATTTACAAACTACTATTTTCAGTGAGTATGTCACAATATTAGCAATATAATATAAACCCTACCCTAGATTTTGAAAAATGGAATTTTAAAATCAATTCATATTCAAGTATCACAAATCTTTCAGTTTTCTTTTCTTTTCTGTTTTTTTCTGGAAAAAAATTTTCACAGCAAAATTCAGAGGAAGGTACAGAAATTCCCCATATATCCCCTTGCCCCCACATATACATAGCATCCCCCATCAGGCTCATACATTTGTTACAACTGATGACCCTACATTCACACATTGTTATCACTCAAAGCCCACAGTTTACATTAGGGTTCTCTCTTGGTGTTGTATATTCTATGGATTTGGACAAATTTATGATGACATCTATCTACCCTTATATTAATAGTATCATACAGAGTATTTTTCACTGCCTAAAAAAAATCCTCCTGTTCTGCCTATTCATCTTTCCCTCCCCGCTCTAATCCTGTTAACCACTAATCTTTTCTTTACTGTATCCATAGTTTTGCCTTTTCCAGAACATCACATAGCTGGAATCACTGGTTTCCTCAGTTGCCCCAAGGAAACCATTTTAATCTAGATGTGGTGCGTACATACAAGGTCACCTAGGCCTGATGTGAACGTAAACATTCTCATTACCAATTTCACCAACAGAAACCTGCATCATCTGCTCAGAAACACAGGCAACTGAATTGATTGTAACTGGGTACAGACAGGGAAGCAGAGTGAGAGGAGGAGGCATAGGTAGACAGATACTAACATGGTAGGTGGTCATATCACCACCACCTGACTCCAACAATGCCTGCCTTCACAGAGATTTATATGGCAGCGGAAATGCTATGCACTGTTCAACATGTTTTCATTTCTCTTTGGAGTTACATGTTTTCACTTCTTTGTAGGAGTTAAACTGCTGGGTCAAATGTAAGTATATGTTTACCTTTATAAGAAACAGTCAAGGGTGGTTTCTAAAGTGAACTGCCCCATTTTACACTCCTGGTTGCACTTGGGTTTTGCCAGTCTTTTTAATTTTAACCATTTCAGAGAGTGTGTAAGAGGATATCATTGCGGGTTTAATTTGCATAAACTTGATGGCTAGTGCTCAATGGCCATTCATACATCTTCCTTTGTACAATTTCTATCAGACTCTTCTACCTGTCATCATGGTCTACTGCAATATATTGCCAAACCTTCTTCCAATTAAAAACCTGTTGCCCCAGCTACTGAAAATGCTACCAGCAGGCAGTTTTCAGCTGTCACTCCTTTCAGGGACTGCTTCAGTTGCAGTCATGTCATCAAAGGATACTCTCGTTCCTGCAGTGGCCCACATCCGAGAACTACATATAAAGTCAGCCATGGCTGTTATTGAGCTGCATCGCTGCTCAACCCTCTCCGCCGCCCAATGCTGCTTTACTGCAATTCCTCCCACAAGAGTCAGATTACTAAGCCTTCCCTTAATAAATATCCTACCACAAAACTTTATCTCAGTGCCTGATTCCTAAGGAACGCACCCTATAACATGTTTTTAAAATGGGTTGTTTGTCTCATTATTGAGTTGCAGGATATATGTTCTAGATACAACTCCTTTATATATATGTAAAGGGCTTTCCTAGTGGCTCAGATGGCAGTGAATCTGCCAGCAATGCAGGAGACCCGGTTGGATCCCTGCGTGGGGAAGATCCCCCAGAGAAGGGAAGAGCAACCCACTCTAGTATTCTTGCTGGAGAATTCCATGGACAGAAGAGCTGGAGTCTAGCGGGCTACAGTCCATGGGGTTGCAAAGAGCTGGACACAACTGAAGGGGCTAACACTTACTTATATATGAAAAATATATGCACTTTGAATATTTTCTCTAATTCTGTGGCTTATCTCTTCATTTTCCTAACAATTCCTTTCAAGAAACAGCAGTTTTTTCATTTTTATGAAGTCCCATTTACCAATTTTTCTACTTTTCATATCCACTCTCAACAATCTGCCTAATCCAAAGTTACAAAGGCTTTATCATATATTTTCATCTAGTTTCATGGCATTAGTTTATAAGTTAAGTCTATGATACATTTTTACTTAATCTTTGTGTGTGGAGTGAGGTAAGGGTCAAGATTCACTTTTTTCCATATGTATATCCAGCGATTCCAGGACAATTTGTAGAGATTTTCTTCTTCCTATTGAGTTAGTCCTTCAACTTTGGTCTTCTTTTTCAAAATTTGTTTTGGTTATTCTAAGTTCTTTGTATCACCATTTCAATTTTTCAATCAACTTGTCAAATTCTAGAACAAAGCTTGCTTTATCGTGATTGTGTTGACTAGGTATACTTGTTTGGGGAGTGCTGATTCTGTAACATTACTGAGTCTTCCAATCCATGAGCAGGTATATTTCTCCACTTATTTAGGTCTTCTTTCCTTTCTTTCAATAATGGCTATACTTTACAGGGTACATATTTTGCTAAATTCATCCCTATATACTTTCATATTGTTTGATGCTATTATAAATGGTACTTCAATTTCTGAATGTTCACTGCTACCAAAGAGAAATAAAATTGTGTTACCTCCTACTTTCTGAAAGAATTAATCTAACATTTGTATTGTTCAATATTTTATAGACTTCACCATTAAAGTTGTCTGTTGTCTGACCTTTACAGAGTTTCCTTTGTACCACAGTTTTAATGTTTTGATCTCAATTTCTTCAACAGATATAGAGCTATTCAGAGTTGCATTTTGTCTGTATGTATCAGCTGTGGTGATTTGGGCATTTAAGGAATTTTCTCATTTAATCTAAGTTGCCCAATTTATTGGCATAAAATTGCTCATAATGTTCTGTTATTATTCTTTTCATGTCTTCAAGTGTCTTCCATTACTGCTATCAATAATTTGTTTTCCTTTTATTTTTTGATTGTTCTACCTAGAGGTTTTTGAATTTTATTGATGTTTTCAAAGAATCAGCTCTTGATCTCCCCTATTTACTTTCAATGTTCTTTATATGCAGAAAAATGTTGATTCTTATGCAGAAACCTGACTTGTTATTATCACTATCATCATTTTTATTCTAATGCAACAGATAGAGTCATGTGGTTATTTAGAGCACCAGTCCCTTTTCCTTGGGATGTAGAGCAGAGAGCCCAAACATTCTACTCTGGGAGGCAGGGGGCAGGGAGGAGGTAATAGCTAGTGCTTTAGCAGAAGAGGAATCCTACCAATAATTGCTCTCTAGACAGGGGTTCTTAAACAGGTGTGAACAGTGGGATCACCTACATAGTTTTAAAAAAATGTACATGCCTAAGCCACACACATGGATTTTGATTAAATAGGCAACTCAGACATTTTGATTTTTTAAAAAGCTTCAAGGAGATTCTGGTGGTACCCCAGGTCGAGAATCATAGCTCTGAATGATTAGGACATCAGGCAGTTTATGCTAGAAAGAGTCTGAGAAGTGCAAGAGTATACATAGTACTGAGAGGCTACTAAGAATTCACTGGCTACTCTTAATTACTGTGTGTCTGAGGGAAGATGAATTAGTTTATGGACATGAATATACTTTAAAAGTAAAGTAAAAAAAATTGTTTAATTGTTGAATGGCTTCTGTTTCTTCAATACAAGGGCCATATTGTCGATTTTAAGTTTTGTGTGTGTGTGTGTGTGTGTGTGTGTATTTTTAAAATTTAAACAGTATAAAGACACATGGAATGGAAAATAAGTTTCTATCCTACATTTAATCTCTGGACACTCAAATCCCCTTTCACAAGGTAAACTGAGATACCTTCATCTTATAAAAATTAAACGTTGAGGCACATGAAACCCGTTTCATTCCAATAGATATTGGGGTTATTATTCTTTTGCTTCCACAAAAATGTACATATGTACATTTGCATGTGCAAATATACCTGTGGAATAAATGCCTAGATGTGAGACTGCTGGGTCACAGAACGCAGGCATTTTTAACAGCATAAAGTTGTGCCACTGTATCACTCCTACCTAACACTTTATTTATTTATTTATTTTCTACCTAACACTTTAGCAAAATTTTTCCTTTACAACTTAATAGTTGAAAACCGTACCATATTTTAACTTAAATTTGTTCTTCAAATTAACTTTAAACAATAGATTCAAAGGTCACATTTTAAGTCAAAAAACTAGCAATTTCTTTTATCCCCTAGCATGTGATAATACATAGAACTGTTCCTCCACAACCACCCATGATTCATAGTTAATTAAAGACCAATGTTCTTATATATCTTCACAGTGTTTATACGGAGGAAACAAACCAGAGGGAGAAGTCCTGGCCCAAGCACAGTAAGGACAATACATGGAACTCTACTCTCCTATCCACTGGTCTTTTAGAAACGGCACAGTAAGAACACCATCTTCACATTAAAAAGCTAAATGAAGCAGGATTATAAGATGACTGCACTGTATATGTATATATTTAAGAAAATAAGGGAGGCATACTAACTTTTGAGACCATGAGTTAAAAGGAAACTCTGCAGAGTAAGTTTGACAGATCACTGGAACTTACAGAGCCAAAGAGATTTGCTACCAGCCCATAAAATTTCAGTACTTCTTTCCATGATCCATGTCACAACAAAAAACAATCTAAAATCAGTGACCACGGACTCAACTCCAGAATTACAGTATTAGTATTGTCAGGCATGGTTTTTCTTCCTCCCTTCTTCCTTCCACCTTCCCTTCTTTCTAATTAACAGCCTGTTTTGAGGGCCTGGCTCATGTGATACTGCTTGGTGGTCCACTGCTGGTAGTCATCTCTAAGTCATTCAGATGATTTTGAGGATGGTGGGGAGAGGCTGGGAAATGATGGCGATAAATACTTTTCAATCTTTAATAGACTGTCTTCCTACGTAGTGCAGTAGTAAAGAATCTGCCTGCCAATGCTGGAGACTCAAGATGAAGATTCGATCTCAGGGTCGGGAAGATCCCCTGGAGTAGGAAATGGCAACCCACTCCAGTATTCTTGCCTGGAAAATTCCGTGGACAGAGGAGCCTGGCAGGCTACAGTTCATGGGGTGGCAGAGTCAGATACAACTGAGTACACATGCATAAAACACCTGGAGATCTTGTTATAATGCAGGTTCTGATTCATTAATTCTGGAATGGGGTCAGAGTCTAAATTTCTAAGAAGGTCTCCTGCGACACTAATGCTGCTGATCTGTGGTCCACACCTTTGAGCAATAAGAATATAGATACTTTTAAAGAGTAACCCCCAAGTTACTCATATTCAACTTTGGGCTATGTTTTACCATTTCAATATGAGGATTCACTGAAGACCAGAACCCTGGAGTTAATGCCCTGCCAGAGGAACTATCTTATTAGGCACAGTAACACAGTCTTTGGCGTGGTGGCAGTTGTAGCAGCAGGAGCAGAAATAACAGTAATTAGCAGCAGCAAGCATTTGAAAAGCACTAATAACAGATACTCAGGTAAGCACTTAATCAATCATTAAAACGCCAGAAGGTAGGTACTATTATCTCCACACTACAGATCAGAAAACAGAAGTTAACTTTCCCTAAACAGTTGGGCTCCAAGATCACTGCAGTCTCAAGTTATCAAGTTCACCATCACTGTGTTCTTAGTAATGAATGTCATCATTTCTCAAGCTGACACATGGGAAAGGGCAATTGTTTAAAGGCCTTATTTTCTAGCTCCTGTAAAGTCCAGCTTAGATAAACAAACAGATCATTGTAACTGATCAGCCTGGGTCAAGGTCAGGAAGAATTTAAAACTATGATTTGACACTACAGACAATCTACCCTTAGATAATCAAGACTGGCTGTGAGTTCAGAGGCCACAGAGACGATAATGTTGTTGTTTTAAATCTTCTGGCTTCATTTGCTAACTAAGGTGTGACAGAGTGGAACAGCTTGCTTTTGAAGCTATCCAAAGACTAACACTGGTTACAATATGAATTCCAGCATATTTGGCTTCGAAGCTACATTTTACGCTTTTTAAAAAGAGATCAAGCTAAATACACAGTTCTCAGTCAAAAAAGCTCTGTAGAGTAACCCGATCTGAGCAGGGGCACTTTAACTCACTGCCAAATAAAAAAGCATGATCGCCTTATTCCACACACAAATACCATTCTAGGATAGGCCAATTAATCATGAATATAACTTTTCAGACATTACATAATTTCACATAGACTTGCTCCTAATGCCTGCCAAGGAAAACAGCAATTTGTATCACCAGGAATAAATCTACATTTGAAAAGAAATGAAAGTTACAAATATTAAACTGTGTAACTCTGGTCGCCTCTTTCATGCCACCCTTCCTCATAAGTTCTCAATTATTTTATTTTATAAAACTGGCATTAATAAGACAACCTAAAATGATGTAAGCTTTAAAATTACAAAGATGAAAATAGGGAAATTCAAACAATTTTTACATTTACAAGAGTAGCAACCTCGAAGATATGATAAATATTAATAGCACTAAGTCAAGTCATGTGCACACTGCACACTTCTGGGTCCTCCAATATTATACAAAAAAAACACTGGTATATTAAATCACTTATTATTATTTTTTAAGAAATTTAATTTCCCTATCTATAATTATTTCTATTTTCTAAACAAATGTTTCACCGATACATCTCTGTTAAATAAGGAATAAATGACTAATCTGACAGCAATCCAACAATATCTACATTCGACATTTTCAAATATAAACAATCAACACAAGCCTGGTAATTATTCTATTTGGAAAATATACCCATCAGCCCAGGATTATTTTCAGTATGTTTATAAAATTCATTAACAGAATATTATAAGTAGGAAAACTAGGAAAACAAAAGCAATTAATTATCCTCATGCTAAATAACTGCTATACTGAAGATGCATCAAAGTTTAAAGGGATATGTGTAAACTCATGACAGACTTATCTTTTCCTTCTTTTATCATTTCCTTCTACAGTCATTTTTAAAAAGAATGCTGTCCTTCACACTATTCTCTTTTAAAAAACTAATTTCTCTTTCATTTACTTAAGGTTGGGGTGGACTAGCTTTTGAAACTTTCCTAAGAAAAATCAGTTGCCTTAATCATTATCACTCAAAAGCAAACAAGTGCCCACACATGCATATGGAACTCTGGTGCTTTTAAACAAAGATCAAACCACTAATGCCAGATCCTCAGTGGGTGTGCAGGAACAAATGCTACAGGGCGCCTCCCCACCTCTACTGAAACCCCTGCCTCACCAGCCGAGATTTTGTTCAACTTTGTGTGTTTTGTATTTTATAACATGTAATTTTTCATTTTCTAAAAGAGAAATGATATTCTGAATGTTTTTCTAAACTATGTAACTATGTAAGTGAATGCAGATGTGTGCACACACATGCATATATGTATAGACACACACATATATATGTACTGTGTAGATATACAGATATAATAGGGTGTGTTCTTCATTCCTCTTCCTCTGTTAAAAAAAATAACAGTTAATATTTATTGCATGCTAACCATGTGCCAGATACTGTGTGAGGTATTTACATTATTTCAACAAACTCAGCGAGGTGTTCTTATGGTTCCAAACTTATTAAGGAGGAAACTGCGGCCCAGAAAGGTTAAATAATGGACCCCAAGGAGTCCACAGCTGCAAGCGGCAGAGCTCAGATTCCATGTCAGGAGGCCGGCCTCAGAGCCCGCCTTCTTCACCCCTGTGTGAGTCTCTAAATTAGGAACAGTAACTAGAGTAGGATGGGATACACACATAAGTCAAGGGCAAGGGTCATTCTGGAAGTGGGAAGCAAGAAGTAAGTTTATAACAGGGATGGATATTAGAGGAAGAAGCCATGCAAGGTCTTTTATTGTCAGAGGAGATGAAGAGACCACCATTGGCAATTCTCTACTTAATTCAAAATGACTTTTACAGAAGATTGGCTTTCAGGACTTATTTAGAACTGAAGGAAAAAGGACAGTTTGTTGAGAAGAGAATCTAAGAAAATGATAGTGCTTGGGAGACTGTTCAGAAGACTAACGTAATGAGTTCACAGAGAAGGTGCTACCTAGAGGAACTGAAACGAATGGAGAGAGAAGGCTAGGGACCTGAGCAGCAGATGAGGGAAATGAGATAATCCAGAGCCTGCTAGAGACTGGCTTTGATGCATGGGGCGAACAGCCAGAGGAGATGCAAAAGGAAATGAGAAGCCCCTGTAAAGATTTAAGGAAGGGGCTGGCGTGGTCAGGAAATTTACCCGGCAGGAGGTAACAGTCCATTCTAGGAACTTGGAGGAGAAGGCCAAGAGAGGAGAATGACAGGCCTAGAAGCTATTCAGTGGATTTCACGATGATTTCATAAAGATGGGTGTTATTCTGGACAAGTCTGTATGTTGAGGAAGGAAAGTCAGCCAGAAACTGCTCTCTAAATTTAATAAAGTTTTCAGAAAAAAATTGCCAAGGCAGAAAACTTCCCAGTGATTCTGCCAGTACAGCTAATTGCTTAGCAATTACTGGCTATGAGCATCACAGAAACTGTAGACATTTTTAAACCCTTACGCTATGAGGAACTATGTCTCAAAGCCCTTGAAATTTTCATTAGTATCTGGGTGTCCTCTGAGCAAATTCTCTACCCATGTCACCAGGGGAAAAAAAAAAAAAAAAGATAACTTCCCACAGAAAACTGTTATGCTGTCTCCTCCATTAAGCCAGAGTTATCCTCAGCTAAGATGTACATATGAATAATTTATACTCACCTGGAATGGCTAACATATGAGCATACTGTTCCAAAGATACAGCTGGTTTCTTTAACAGTCCAGATAGATCATAGACATTCCTCACAGTCCTTCTCATTTAGTTAAAGATAAAATACAAACATTTATGGGAGAAAAACAACTTTAGTAGCTTATTGATTTAGCTCTAGGAGTATTTTCACAACTGAGTCCTTTTTAACAGCATACAACCAGGGGCATATGTCTAATCAATACTGAACATCTACCTTGCAGTTGGGGCTCATGAATTAATCAGAACCTACTCCAACTCAAACCGTCAGACAAAAACAGCAGTCACCTCCATCTCTCTGAACACTGTAGAACCACTGAAACAATGTTATCATTTACTATCATGACAACAAACGTGAACCCTAACCACAAGCACCAAAACTAGTGTCTCTACTCACAAGTTATTTATTTGTAGGATATCTCTTTTTCCAGGGAGTTAATATCAGGAATTCAGGTTGTCCCATGCAACACTTCCTATACGTATTTGCCGCCACATCATGTAATACTCCAAAACAAAAGCTGAGAAAGCACCTGATGAGCCCCAGACCACACAGCAAAATTAGGGAGTGTGGGGAATCTGCATCTCTCAGTTAGCTTAATGATCTATTGTTAGGCCAAGAAACCTGTTTCCCTGATCAGCATGTGAAACAATAGAGGATAAAATGGTGTGTAAGCAGAAAGTCTTCCCTTGTAAGCTGCAAATTACCTAAAGGTTTTATTTCTAATTATGGTCATGTAATTACAGACACTTTAAGGAGAAGAGCCTGTTTGTTCTCCCTGGTGTGAGCAGCTCACTGATTTAGGCTCTCTTGAAGCCAGCAGCCAAGTGGCAGTGGCACAGGTCCAGGAGCTCCTGGAGAACAGATGGACAGCTATCCTAAGAAAAGAGCTTCCTGATGTCGCCCAGCAATGAGATGTGAGCGCCTGAGAGCTCTACCATCCTCACTCAGGTGTTACACGTATAAAACGAAAGGGTTCACAGCACTAAGTAGATATTTTCCTCATCGGGTAGTGGACAGCACCATGCTTGCTCTCCCATTCTCTCATTTTCTGACCAGGCCTTCCCAAGGCCTTCCTACTTAGCATACATTGGCTTCACCTAAGAATCAGTTTTTAGTTTTCCATTTGGTTTGGTTAAGAAAATAATCATATTTCATTAAATTTTTCAAAACTTGTTACAGAAGGTCTCTGAAAGCCTGTTGAAACTGAAGGCCTAGAATCTGGAATCAAGACTCCCTGGGTTTGCGTTCCAGCTCTACCATTTTCTGGTTGTGTGAATGCAGCCAAGAATTTGACTCCTCCTTTAGGTTCCACCTCTGTAAAATGGGAATTACAAAAGCTGCATGTGTTAATGAGACCACATGTATAAAGTGCTAAGTGCTACAGCATGTAGTGACTGCTTGGAAGATATTGAGTTGCTGTTGTATTTGGTGTAGGCATTTTGGCCACTCAACATTCTTTCAGCACCTGCTTCTCACTTCTACTGTACAAGAGCACAGATTCTCTATCCATTGTGCCACAGAAAATTCAAAGAAGGAGAACATATGACCTGTGCCTTTGGAGAGTTTACAAATTACAGGGAAAAAAGCATACATGCACACTTCAAGAACATGTTTCACCAGATCTGAAAGAGACACGTGCACCCCAATGTTCATTGCAGCACTGTTTATAATAGCCAGGACATGGAAGCAACCTAGATGCCCATCAGCAGACGAATGGATAAGAAAGCTGTGGTACATATACACCATGGAATTTTACTCAGCCGTCAAAAAGAATTCATTTGAACCAGTCCTAATGAGATGGATGAAACTGGAGCCCCTTATACAGAGTGAAGTAAGCCAGAAAGATAAAAGAACATTACAGCATACGTTAGTATGCTATAATATATATGGAATTTAGAAAGATGGTAACGATAACCCTATATGCAAAACAGAAAAAGAGACACAGAAATACAGAACAGACTTTTGAACTCTGTGGGAGAAGGTGAGGGTGGGATGTTTCAAAAGAACAGCATGTATACTATCTATGGTGAAACAGATCACCAGCCCAGGTGGGATGCATGAGACAAGTGCTCCGGCCTGGTGCACTGGGAAGACCCAGAGGAATCGGGTGGAGAGGGAGGTGGGAGGGGGGATCGGGATGGGGAATAAGTGTAAATCTATGGCTGATTCATATCAATGTATGACAAGACCCACTGAAATGTTGTGAAGTAATTAGCCTCCAACTAATAAAAAAAAAAAAAAAAAAGAACATGTTTCAGACAACATAATCCCACAGACATGTGAGTTTCTTGCTTTCTTCAACAGTATCTTCTGTGGAAGGTTGGCAAGTCACATTCTAAAAGGCCATTTCCTCCACCTCCTTTTAAGGAAAGGTATGGTGAATACTTGAAAATTAAACATCTCAACAACTGTCACATCAATTATTTCTCAATAAAACTGCAGAGAGGATGTTCAGGGGAAGAACTGTCCTATTTTATTGGTTCATATGGCTAAAGAAATATTTGAGCACTTACTATACATACATAATACTGTATTTGATACTAAAATTCAAGTGTTCAAAGTTTTATTTCACTAAAGCTATAAAGATAATAAACAAATTATCAACAAAAGCATAAAAGTTGGGTAGAGTCAATCCATAGGGCTTCTACAAGGGGTTGAATTTCGATGCAAAATTTCAAATGGAGGGTGGCAGGTAGGCACAAAGAGTACAGGCTGATGGCAGCAGACTTGGGCGGAAAGGAGCGAGGTGGCGGCTGTGATGATGGAAACACACAAGGATTCATGTGGAAAAAAGAAGGTCCTTTAGATGGAGATCTAATCTGGCAAGAGCCTCAAATTAAAAAGAAACAAAGCTCTTCCTCACTGACCAACCACATCACAGCCTCCCCAGTCCAGAGCTCTTGATTTCCCCACAAAATGCTCAACACCAGTGGCTAATAAGCTATTTTCTAGGACACCTGTGCACTTCTGTTTCCACCTGTTGAGGTCTGTGCTTAATCGTGTTTGTTTTCAAATTTGTTTATGTCAGTTATGCCTGTTACAATAATTAAGCACCTTAATTAAACACTGTTATCCAATACCCAATAAGCTACGTATACAAAGAGAGTTGTAGTCTCTATGGACACTTTGTTGAATGTTTTTAGACAGATCTGACTAATAGTGAAAAAAATTATTACAAGACTTAGAGGAAATTATAACGAGAAGAATGCTGCATTCTAATTACTTCACAAGTGCATCTAAGGAAACTGAGACTGAACGTTGTGGAGAAAAAAGATGGGAAACTCCAACCTGTCCTCAAAGACAAGACTGGAACCTCCACAAAACAAATGGCAAGTATATACATGATACATACTTTATTATAAGTTAAACTATTAATAAAATGTTACCACATATATACTGATACAGTTTTTTGTTTCCTACTTTTAACTACCTTTTTGGGTTAACCAATCAATTCTTATCACATCAAATAAGAAAGCTTCTACTATAATGAAGTCAAGTGGACCACACAATCACACGTGAATTAAAGTTATCAAAAAACTGCACCTGCAAATAGATGGGAAAAATCCTATTCAAATGCATAGTTTTTATATCTATACTCACTATATTGCATCTGTGTGAGTCAAAAGAACAGGTAAATGAAGTACAAACATCGTTAAATATTGTGCCTACAAAACTCCAATCTGAATATTGAATTTAAATATATATTTGCATTTGTAGACTTGATCTTAATACATTTCAATTTTATTTAATGTAAAATACTTTATTTCTAATACAACAGAAGTCTAAATAGATGTTAAGTATTCTCAAAGTACCTTAAAATAATCAAGAAAGGATAAATACTGCAAGGATCATCAGTCTCTGAAAAGCAATCATTTTTCAAATAATATAATTTGCTATTGACTGATTTTAAGATCTAAATAATATTATAAAGAATGGTAGATACCTCCTACTTGTGCTCATTTTCTTCTTCAGTGGGTTAAAATACAGGTAAGAACCAGCCTAGGATTATTAAAAAGAATTATTTAATTTACTATGAATTATTTTGAATACACAATTACCACCAATCGATCTGAAACTAGCAGGCCAGTAGGAGCCACATATACTTTCCCATTAATTACTCAGAGCAAGTTATTAATCATAATTGCAAAGAATTTGCCCAATTGATAGCTCCTTGGTGTTTTCTGACATGACCATTTCACAGATAATTAGACCATAAAACCACTAAATAGGGATTGTGTCTTGGACTACGTCCTGTACACGATGATGAATACACTGGTGGCGCTCAGTCAATGTATGACTAATGATAACACTGCCATTCGTTTATTTTTCAAATACTTTATGTTCACTGAAAAATATTTATCACAGGATTTCACTGTATGCAAGAGCATCTGTAACACAGGGTAGAAACGGAATGTTTTCAAAACAGAGCGCCTGGAAACATTAGCCAGAACTCAGGCGGCCAGTATTTTGGGATTTTTTTTGGCAGGCGCATAAAACAGATCAGACATTCTGGTTGAAAACTAAATCCCCCAGCAATAGACAGAAGAAACCAATTTCATTCAAGATAAATGATCTTTTTTCAAATTCCATTAAGAGGAAAGAATCTCTGTTTGGTAGAGATAGGCATAAAATCACGAAAGACAAACATCCAGAGATATATTAGATGAGGCCCAAACCACCACCACACCTCATACGGCACAGCATTTTGCCATTGCAGAGACTCACAAGCTTTGCAAATTTTTATTTCATCAATTATAAATCACTAAACAAACCCTGACAATAGTGAGAATGTGGCTTGGACAGAAACAGTCCGAACATTTCTAACTCAAGTTCTACCACACAAGAAAAGAGAAATATATTCACAAGGGAAAACAAAGGTTCTTGGCTAAAAGCTCAACTCACCATCTTGTACTTATCAAAGTCATCTTAAGAGGCATTATTCCAGGGTTACACTACCGTTGTTTAAAAACTAAAAAATGTACGTGCATTGGCCCAAGGTCAGTGTTCAACAAATACTTGTTGACTTGATGTCTTAATTTTTCAAGAAAAAGACTATGAAAATTTTAACAATTACGTATAAAAAGTAAAGATTCCTTCCTCCAAAAAGACATGTTCATATGTCAAATGACATACATGAGCTAAAAACTCAAGGTTCAGAATAAAACCTAGGTTCTCTAAATCAGTGATTCAAAATGTTCTTCCTGACAGAAGAATTAAAAATATTACTAATATTTATTTCTTCTAAAGTAGTGAATTTTACTAAATAATATCTATCTTTCATCTCTTCCTGCACACACTGCACTTAAAGCTGAAATCAACCATACACTATTACACTTGATTACTACTCAAAATATAAGTATTCTGCTTCACATGCATAATCTTATCCATTCAATCATACCACTAGTTTCTTGAGAGAGGGTCTTATAGTTTTATATCCTTTTTGGGGCCTAATGCACCATCAGGATATAAGACTTTTAAAAAATTACTTATCTATCAAGTAAGTGACAATCTAATCAGGGAAAGAGAAAGCAAACCCTTGCTCTTGGCATAAACAATGGATATTTGCTTTACTCAAATATCCTGGTTCATAAAGTAGGATTAACAATTTCACAAATTTTGAGCAGAGTAAAAAATTTGATATTACAGCCACACAACTACCTTTCTTTGAGTTTTGCCTTGCATACTCTTGCATTATTATTACCCTTGATGAAACAGAACTGCCAGCTAAAAGAAACACACAAATAATAAAATGCCAGGTAGACCAACTGTTTTTCCTAGAGCATTCTCTGCTGATGAGTTCAGATTCCTGACTCATGATCTGAGTTAGCCTGCATAAGCCACAGGCGTCCTCCTGAGTTAAGGGTGGCTCGGAGGGTCTCTCTACCTGCCAGCACTGGAAAGCAGTGCATGACAACTTGGTCTGCATACTTCCTGGCGGGATAGCACAGGGTCCAAGGGCAAAGACGGCTGTGGAAGCCACCAGAGAGTCTCCTGGCAGCACTGCTGTAAACAGCAAAGGACACCAACAAAGGTGACTGGTAGGAAAAACAACATCCATTCCATGCCAGCAGGAGAAAGACACCTTCTGAGTAAGGGTTAGGGGTGAGGAGCTGGGGAACTGGGCTTTGAGAGAACCCAGAGCTCTCTGTGGCTTCCCCCTCCTCCTAACCCCACCAGTGAGTAATCCAGCCTATCACCACTTGCTGACATTTGGAATCAGAAAGGATCTTAAATTATCTGTTTCTTAAAAAGGAGATTTTCAATTTCCCTAGCGAGTCTGTCAGAGCCAAAAAAAAAAAAGGTGTCTTATGGCAGACTTTAGTCAGGCAAGGAGAGGTGCCTCCTGCTGAGCTGCTGGCTCCCCAGTTCAGATTTCCTGAATCATTCCGGCTCTCCTGAGAGGCTTCTTTATATCCACGGAAACAGCGAGGTCTCATTCCATGGGGATCTGCTTTAGGCAGCCCCTTGCCGGTTGACAGATATGACTCCTGATTCATTAGCAGTCAGTACTACTGGAATAGGAGTGGGGGTGGGGGTTGAAGCGATGTACAGAAGCCTGAAAGGGGCCTTGTCAAGGACCTCTGCTAGGCCAACACACTAATTGGTAGAGAATAGTTTATTACATTAACATCTAGGTCAAACCTAGAACACTGGCGTCCTCAGTAAGATTTTGCAATTACATTTCTGGAATGCGTATTCTAAGGAACAACAGCAATGTAGTGGTAATTACTGCTGATTATGATGATTCCACTGCCTTACATTTATTCAACATGCTTGACTCCTACCTCATTACACATTTAATCCTCACAACCTTGTGTGAGAAGAGCAAGAACAAACACCCCAAAATGAAGGAGTGCGGCACGGCGCTGACTGGACTAGAGCTCACTCCTTCCTGGGAACCAAAACAAGGTCCTCGGTGCACAGTGAGGAAGGTGTGGAAACAGAGTCATTAGTTCAACAAACCCCTGCCCGACGCCTCCATGGGAAGCAGTGGGCCAGGCTCTAGGATTTCAGATAAATACTGCACGGTCTTAAAGGAGCTGTGAGACGACAGGGAAGGAGCAAGGTGGCGTTTAGGCTGGGTCTGGAAGGGTAAGTGCCTGCCGTTACTGAAGAAGACTAGAACACATGTGTGAAGATGTTCAGAGGCATGGACCCAAGAAAGAGCTTGGGTCAAGTTAACCTTTTTTTGAAGAAAAAAAAAAAAAAGAAAAAGAAAAAAAGGGACTTTCTTGGTGGTCCAGTGGCTTGCAATGCAGGGCACCTGGGTTTGATCCCTGGTTGGGGAACTAGATCCCATACGCTGCAACTGAGACTCAGTGCAGCCAAGTAAATATTAAAAAAAAAAAAAAAAGCCATCATAAAATAAATAGGTAGTTTACATTTTCTCTTATAGGCAATATACACACAATGGTGTTTCCCCCCAATGTCTTTTTTTTAAATAACACATTTTACTTCAACTAGTCTTAAAACCTCAAGTACAGTAAGTCCCTTACATACAAACTTTCAAGTTGCAAACTTTCAAAGATGCAAACATGTGCTCACATGTCCAGTCATGTAAGCCAGTTCACATGTCTGACACACACTGCCACAGGCACGCATCCTCCGTGTGGCTGTGCTTCTGTGTGCTTTACCGTACAGTACCGTATAGCGTGCAGTAGTACCGTATAGCGTGTAGTAGCACCGCAGCCTCATGTCGAGCCCAGGATGTCTGGAAGCAAGCATGAAGAGCAGCACTGATGGAGCTGGTACTGCTGCCAGCCCCTGGATGCCGGCTGTTGCCCTGTACCATTATACTTTTCAGGGTACTGCACTATAAGATTAAAGATGTTTTGTTGTTTGTGTATGAATTATATGAAAAATATTTCTTCTAGGTCTTTATTAAACATTTCTTGCATCTTTTCAATCTTTGTCTCCAGGCTATTTATCTGTAACTCCATTTTGTTTTCAAGATTTTGGATCATTTTTATTATCATTATTCTAAATTCTTTTTCAGGTAGATTCCCTATCTCCTCCTCTTTTGTTTGACTTGGTGGGCATTTTTCATGTTCCTTTACCTGTTGGGTATTTCTCTGCCTTTTCATCTTGTTTAGATTGCTGTGTCTGGACTGGGCTTTCTGTATTCTGGAGGTCTGTGGTTCCTTTTTACTGTGGAGGTTTTACCCAGTGGGTGGGGTTAGATGATTGGCTTGTCAGGGTTTCCTGGTTAGGGGAGCTTGCGTCGGTGTTCTGGTGCGTGGAACTTGATTTCTTCTCTTTGGAGAGCAATGGAGTGCCCAGTAATGAGTTTTGAGATGGGTCTATGTGTTAGGTGTGACCTTGGGCAGCCTGTATGTTGACGTTCAGGGCTATGTTCCTGTGTTGCTGGAGAATTTGCGTGGTATGTCTTGCTCTAAAACTTATTGGCTCTTGGGTGGTGGTTGGTTTCAGTGTAGGTATGGAGGCTTTTGGACGGTCACTTATTACTTAAAGTTCCATGTAGTCAGGAGTTTTCTGGTGTTCTCAGGTTTTGGGCTTAAGTCTCCTGCCTCTGGATTTCACTTTTATTCTTCCTGTAGTCTCAGGACTTCTCCAACTATACAGCACTCCTTTCGAAGACAATGGGCTGCTTTTCTGGGCGCCTGATGACCTCAGCTAGCGATCAGAAGTTGTTTTGTGAAGTTTGCTCTGCGTTCAGTTATTCTTTTGATGAATTTGTAGGAGAGAAAGTGGTCTCCCCGTCCTACTCCTCCGCCATCTTGGCTCCTCCCCGCTATGAAAAATATTATAAACCTATGACACTACAGTACCATCAATACATAACCAACTGTGCTAGTTGGGTACCTGGGCTAACTCTGTTGGATTTATGAACATGATCCCAGAATGGAACTTGTTTATAGGTAGAAGACTTACTGGTATTCATTCAATTTCAAAACCAAATTCAACATTTATTTATTGAGTCTTCACAATATACATACTAGGTGCCCATTTACACACTCACTGCGCCTTGTACTTGCTATTATAACTGCATGGTTACCTGTACAATTACTGGTTTACTGTCTTCCATCCCTGGACCCCACCACGGGCTGTGAACCCCATATGGCACAAACTGCATCTGTTCTGCTAACTACTGTGCCTCCAGCACACACACCACACACACGTCTGGCACAGTGAGCACTCAGAACATTCTTCCAATGAATGAATGATGTATATCGGGCATTGTGTTATAAAAGAATTCCCACTCCACAGAATACAGACACCTAAAAATTAATGACAACACTATGCAATGAGTGTTGTAAGAGGTATTATTAAAGAGCTTTGAAAACACAGACAAAGGAGCAAATAATCTAGTTCATATATCCTCCAACATGTCACCCTGTATAAACAGTTTCTACCCTTAATAATTTGCTTTTATAACAAATACTCATCCAACAGAAACTATGCTATTCTGTGAAGGAAATTTAAGCAATAAAGTGACTCAATTTCCAGGTATAGGTTTCACAAAATGTTTTATTCTCTGCCAACCACTGTGATTACCAGTGCCTTCGTAAAGATTATGAAAAAGAAATGTTATTATATAGAAAGACTGGAACAAGACTAACCTCTAGACCTACCGAGGAAATCCTCTTCATTGAAAATTTTCAGTGGAAGAGAGGGGGTGGCTTGGGGAGAGAGGAGGTATAGAATGATTATCCCACAATATTAGGCCTTTAGCTTTCAGATGTTAAAACATAGTTTATGCCCCACAGGCTCAATTAAAACAAAGTTGGAAAAAAAAAATTCAATAGAGCAAACTGACAGATTTCATCATCTGATTTCATCACAGAGCAGTGAGAAGCATTTAACCGGCCTATAGAGAGAGAGAAGGGCAGTTCTCTTGGCTGGAAGGCACTAAATCCAACACTGTTTTTCTTTCTTTCTTTTTTTTTGGCAAAAGGAGAAATGTCCAATCACCATAGTAGAGAGCAAGTCATAGAATTTCTAATTTTAAAAAGGTAATTTCATGGTTAAGAAGTGATGGTTTGATGGTAATGAATACCTTTTCATTATTAAAACCTGACCATGAGAACATCCAACTAAGACACTTATTTCCAAGGATAACGTCTCTTCCTTTCAAAGTTAAAACTCTTAATATTTACTCGGCTTGGAACATGTTTTTTAGTCATTCCCATTCTTTGAATCTTTGCCTAAAACAAGCTTACGTTTGGAGACACCACTCCCATTGATGTTTATAAGAATGTCTTGCTATTAACCTCTGACCCAATTAGTCACCAAATTGGCAGAATACACTGCTATTTGGAAGCCAATAGCTTATGAAGGAAGTTTAAAAAAATCTGCAAAATGAGCTATATTATGACTACTTTATTTATAGTTTTTAAGAAGTATTCCAGGAAATCTACAGTAACAAATCCGGAATAAAGGCAAGCACAGGTCCTTTGTGTGCAACAGGGCAGGGAGTTGTGGCTATTTTAAACAAAAATAAATTTAAAATGTAAAAGTACAGTGCACTCTGTACTTGAGTCGTTTTTCCCCTTTCCTCTCCTGCCACTGTCTCTCTGCATCTTAGTAAAAGAAAACTTCATGTTTCTAGCTACTCAGGCCAATAACTTTGAGGTCTCCTTTTTTTCTAACACTGTATATCGAAGTCCATCTACAAATTCTGTTGGCTCTACTTCATTATATACCCAGCCGCTTATCACTACTCTCCACGAACACTCGAGTCGAAGCCACTGCAGCTCCTGCTTGGTTTACAGCCCCGCCTTCCTAGCTGGCCTCCTGAGCGCCGCCCTACAGTTTCTTCTCAGCACAGCTGCCAGAACATCTGGTTAAAACTAAGTCGCTCAGATCATGGCCTTCTTTGCTTAAAACCTTGCAAGGACTCCCCTCTCACTCACAGAAAAGCCAGAGGCTTACACTGGTTCCTGAGGCCTGGCATAAGCTGGGGTCTTTCTTCCCCTCTGTCATCTCTAACTACTCTCCTCCTCCACTCCAGCCAGTGACACTGGCCTCCCCTTCTGTTTCCCAAATAGGTCAGAGCACACTCACATCAGCAGGGTCTTTGTACTTGCTATTGCCTTTGTCTAGAACACTCCATCTCCATGCATGGCATGCTCTGCACATCCTTCAGAATCAAATGTCACTTTCTCAGGGAGGTCTTTCCTAATCAAACTAATTAAAATAGCAATCTTGCCTCCCATTCCTGTCACTCACTAACTCTGCTTTATTTATCTCCACAATACTCATCACCAGGTGACATGCTATATATCTACTTGTTTATTATCTGTCTCTTCCCATTAGAATGTAAAATGAATTTCATGAGGGCAGAGGACTGTCTGTTTTGTTCCTTGCTGTATCCTCAATGCCTACAACAGAGCCTGACCTACAGCAGGTGCTCAGGAAATACTGGTTGATTTAATGAATAAATTTAAAATGCCAGACTTCTCCTCCTTCCACCTTCTCCATGCTACTTCTAGTAATACAATTATTTGCCCATGATTTAGCATTAAAATTGTTCTGAGTTCATTTCTCAAAGATCCATTTTAAATATAACTCTTATTAACCTACCTGAGGATATACCCAATAAATAAACAGGAACTTAAGAAACCAACTTATTCACCTTCTAGCTAAACATTAGAGACTCCAATCTTTCCTATAACCTCTGCCTGCTTCTAAAAGCCTACATTTCCTCTGTGGCAGGGTACAATTTTTTTTAGATGTGTTTTCCAATCCTTAGTCATTCCCAGACCATCCTCAGCAATTCTGCTTCATCTACACATCAACTGTGCTATTATTTTCTTAACAATGTTTTTAACTTGGCTCACTTTAATTCTTTAAAAAAAATGAATGTAAGAAGAAACTCATCTTAAGCAGTAACAACTATGAAAAGAGAAGTCTGAAGCAGGTTCTGTCCCACTAATATGTATAAAAATAACTGCAATGACTGTAGGAATGAAGGGTTTGTCCACATTTCACCACAAGTGGTACAAACCATACTCCAGGATTCACTGATACAAGCCAAAAACTTTATATTGAGGCAATATCTTTAGGAAGAAACACACACACACACACACACACACACGTGCTCCCCTTTGCTTTACACCATGTAAGTTAAGAATTCAAGTCCCAAAAGAATCAGATTATCTATAGATTCCAAATATATCATGAAGAAATGTCTAAATTCCTAGTCAGATTGATTCAGACCATTAAAGCTAAGCTCCTAAAGGGAAATCTATTCAACTATCTGTTGGGTCCTTTTCTAAGATGAAATCTGCTAAAATGTTCTGGTAAAGAGCAAACTTGTATGCTTTTCTAGATAAATTTTTTTTTTTTGAGCACCCAGTCTGCCTGCCTGCCTGTCTGTCTTTTTCCTTCCTACCTAACTTCCTTCCTTGCTTTCTTTTAGAAGTGGGTGGTTGGGTTAAAAAGACCTGGGAGACATTTCCTAAACTTGATGATTTCTTCCTAACAGCAATTTCACAGTTTATTTCTAGTGCTTTATCAAATTTGACTTCTAAAGATTACTTTTCTACTTTAGAGATTATAGTAAGAAATTTCTAATTGAGAACAATGATCTTTAACAAACTGAAAGGCCATTCTTACATTCAAACACATTTTAAAATGTCAGTAGTATTCTAAACTTGCTTCAGACAGCCCATACAATCACAAGGGTTATTTTAAGAAAAAGACTTAGATGGACATATCCACGGAAGCCAATACGAATGTGCTGTTCTTCCAACAAAAAGGTTACTGACCCATCAGTAGGAGTTGTCTTTTCTGGCAGAGATGACAGATTTGCCTTGTCTTATCTACACCCCCTGCTCTGTACCCGTAATGAGCCACGGCACACATGTGCAAGACAGCTGGCAAGGGGAGTCGGGGTCTGTGGCCATGGGCCAGAGCAAAGCTTACCAACCCACTCAGAGCCCGGACCTATGACCCGGGTCTCATTAGCACCTTGCTCCAAGCAACTGAGCTGCCACAAAAATCAACAGTGGCTTAAGCCATTTTGTTTACAAGTGAAACAAATCAGGTCAGTCTGACAACCAGTAGTTCAAGCAGCCACTAGAGAATTGCCAAAAGTACAGAAGAACCAATGGTGTGGGGGAATTAAAAGGGTCTTGCTGTCTTGCTTTTGCCCCCCACCTTCCAAAGTAAGGATAAATTTGGAAGGGAAGTGAGAATATAATAGGCAAGTCCATTTGTAATACACTAGTTATTCAGTGCACATTAATAAAAGATAATAAAAGAAGAAAAGCACATTTACAGCTTCCTAGGTTATACCCCTTCTTACTCAGTGGTTAGGACATACTTGAATGATGCACAAAAAAGAGCAAAAGGCAGTTTGTACTTGAGAACTGCAAAGCTAAAAAAATCTACACTCAAAAAATACTTAGATTACAGTAATCCATTTACATCAGGAGACCATTTGATCTTAAGGAAAAAAGAAAGAAACAAAAATCCACAGCAAATCAAGCTCAAAAAAATCATTACATAAATATTTTCATTACCAAAATTTTGAATTTCTAAAACATCTAAACAATCTTCCCTATGATAATACATACAAATTAAAACTAAGGAACGCTCCCTGGGTACCAGTTTGTGCCAGGGTTTTATCAGTTGGTTTAATTGGGGCTATCCCACCTTGGGATGGAAAAGCAGGGAAGAGGAAAAAAATTGAAGCTATTTTTAAATTATAACAAATCTCTCTTTGAGGAACAAAAGCAGCCTTATGAACAAAAAGGAGAACACACTGGATGTTGGAAAACTGCCCTTTAATCAGCCAATCAACGAAGTTATAAAGAACTATCTATCTGCTTACCATTATACTAAATGCTATGTGACATAGATAAGAAATATTAGGCAAAGTCTTATCCACAAAGCTTACGATCTGGTTAAAAATCCAGGATAAACAAATATTAAAAAAACAAACAATCCAGCTAAAATACTGAACTGCAGAGTTGAGGCAGTAAATGCTGGAGGCACTCTTCCAGTGATGGGAGAATAGGCAGTTCATACCCAACTTTCTGGTAAAGACAACGTAAAAAGCTGGATAACAAAAATACATCTTCATAGAAGCACCAAAGAGCTAACTAGACAGGGTCAGATTATCTGTCCAAGATTGGTGAGAACTGGATGCCAGACAGATAAGCCCAACACCCAAGAACTGCATTTGTCCTGCATTATTTTTTTTTTAACCTATTTAGGAAGAAAGGCTGAGGTGAAACTGTGGTGGCCTCTGGGGCCTAAGAAGTTGGGGTCTTTAGTAGTCTGACCCTTGCTGTAAATTGGGCCACACATAAGCAGGGAAGGGAAATATAAGTAACCAGCCTACATATGGATCTGCAGTCCAATTTACGGTGGCTCAGTGGTAAAGAATACACCTGCTAATGCAGGAAATTCAGGATCAATCCCTGGGTTGGGAAAATTCCCTTAAAGAATGAACAGCAACCCATTCCAGTATTCTTGCCTAAAGAATTCCATGGACAGAGGAGCCTGGCAGGCTATACTCCATGGGGTCACAAAGAATCGGATACAAGTGAAGAACTGAACACACACATTACAACATCTGAATTGTGGACCTGGGTTGAGGAGGCCTCAGCCTAAGGCATTAAGGCAGAGCACATGAAAATTCTAGGCCTCAAATTATTTCTATAAAAATGCTTTTTCAAAAACAGTATCCAACATATAATCAAGCACATGGAGAGAAAAGACACCGTAAGTCAGAACTACCTGAAACATTAAAGGACAGGATCAGACCCACAGAAATATCAGATATAGGCATACTTTGCTTTATTGTACTTCACAGATATTGCCTTTTCTACAAATTGAAGATTTGGGACAAACTTGCACTAAGCAAGTCTATCAGAACCAAATTTTCCAATAGCATTTCCCCACTTTGTATTTCTATGTCACATTTTGATAATTCTTGTTATATTTCTAACTTTTTCATTACTATTATTATATTTGTTAAGGTGACTGGTGATCTTTGAGGTTACTACTATGCTTGCTGAAGGCTCAGATGAATGGTTAGCATTTTTCAGCAATAAAATATTTTTATTCAAGATACGTACATCAGTTTTTTTTATACATAATGCTATGGTATACTTAATAGACTACTGTATAGTATAAACCTAACTTTTACATGCACTAGGAAACCGAATAATTTGTGTGACTCCTTTACTTCAATATTCATTTTACTGTGGTGTTACAGAACCAAACCTGCAATATCTCTGAGGTCTGCCGATGCTGAAAATACAGGCTAAGATTAAAAAACAATTACATTTATTATAGTCAAAGAGATAAAAACCAAGCTTAAAAATTTGGCAGGGGACTGTCAACTAAAAATGTGACAAATGTGAAAAATAACTAATAAATTCTATAACTGAAAGACAATAACTGAAATTAGGAATTCAGTGAGTAAGTTTATTGGCAGATTAGATACAGTTGAAGAGAGAACTAGTAAACTGCAATTGAGAAGAAAAGTCAAGTATGGCTCAGAAAAAAAGATGAAAAATACAGAAGAAAAATAAAAGAGAAAAATCTTTTTCAAAAGATGAAAAATACAGAGAAATACTGTATGGCCTGTGTGCATAGGGCCTACAGTAAGAAATTATAATATGTATTTTATTAGAAACCTGAAAAGAGGGAGGAAGGTTCTAGAGGGAGGGGACACACGTATAGCTATGGTTGAATCATGTTGATGTATGGCAGAAAACCATCATAATATTGCAATTATCCCCCAGTCAAAAATAAAATAAATGTTTTTTAAAAAGAGAAAGATCTTATAAACAGAATGTTCAAGGACTAAAGAAAAAAAGAAAGAAACCTGACAAGAGAGAATAAAGAGGAGGAAGCAGGAACAGTATGTAAAAAAACAATGGCTGAGAATTTATATGAACTAAGATACCTAGCAGACCACATAAAAAGATATGTATATCTAGACATATCACAGCAAAACTTCACAGATAAAATTTGAAGAAAATAGATTAAAATGCAGGTTCCTTAGTTTAACAAATGAAGTCATAAGACAAGGGACTATCTTCCACATGTTCAAAGAAAACCATTGTTGTTACTCAGTTGCTAAGTTGCGTCTGATTCTTTTCGACTCCATGGATTGCAGCACCCCAGGCTTCCCTGTCCTTCATCATCTCAAAGAAAACAACAACTCAGAATTCTATACATAGCAAAAATAAGCAAGAAAGAATGTAAAATAAAGACCAAATTATTTGTGCCAGCAAACTTGAACTCAGCAAAACTCTTTTTCTCTTACATGACCCAGTCATACAGTTATTCATTGTTCTAATCCTCTGCATTACATACGGTAGGCAGGAAACAAATGCCTGACGAACTGCACTGCCATGTCAGTTCAAATATATTACAACAAAGACCACTAAGATGTATGGAAACAAGGACAGAAATTTTCCTGTTTTCTTTGCTGCTATATCCCTTACCTAAAAGAATGTCTGTTACATAATAGGTGCTCAAAGACATTATAAAATGAATTCATAATATTAATAGAACTTTTAGAAGATTTTAGATTCCATTTTAAGAGTTGAAAATGTTTCCTTTGTTCAGACAATAAAATCTTAATGCTATACATTCTAAAATTAGAAACACTGATTACAAATTAAATGCTTATAAGTATGGTTAACTTGAAACTTTTTTAAAAAGACAAACTTACCTCATAAATATGAGACTATATCTACATAATTAAAAAGCAATGAAAACAGATAGTTCTTAACTGTTACTAGTTTCGTTATGTTCTCTACATACCCTATGCTCCATATTTCAATTAAGTGATGTGCCAGTCTATGCAGTCACCATTCTGTCTGTTATGCATTCATGCCAATAATGTTGTCTCTGTCCATAATGTCCTTTCTCTTCCATGCCAGTTCTCCAAAAAGAAAAATTCTCTCATTCTTTAACAACCAGATCAAATGTCACGTCTTCAGAAAAGGCTGCCTCAACACTGTCACCCAATGAAGGGAAGGGAAGGGAAGTTGCTCAGTCGTGTCCGACTCTTTGCAACCCCATGGGCCTATGACGCTCCTCCGTCCATGGAATTTTCCAGGCAAGAGTACTGGAGTGGGTTGCCATTTCCTTCTCCAGAGGATCTTCCTGGTCCAGGGATCAAATCTGGGTCTCCCGCATTGTAGGCAGACGCTTTACCGTCTGAGCCACCAGGGAAATCCTAATGAGCTAGTGTTAACTCTCTCCCCTCTATTCAGATGGAACAAAGGCTTTTTACAGAAGGTGTTATATACTACATTGTGCTCACAGCTTGTATATATGCTGTCTACCTTGAGAGCTAGAAGGTAAGGGCCATGTCTTTTCCATTCTTTTATCTTTCTAGCCCCAAGCACCAACCTTAGTGTCTAGGACATAGTGAGTATCCAAAACTGTTTGCTAAGGAGACTGAAAGAAAGAACAGAGAAGTATAACAGACTGGAGGAGACAAAGGAGAAACAACAACTAAAGGCAATGTGGGATCCTGGATCGGATCTGGGACAAGGAAATACAGTAGGTGGAAAACTGGTAAAATTCAAGTAAGGTCTATAGTTTAGTTTAACAGTGTATTAATACATTTCTGGCTTTGATAATCATACTATGGCAATGTAATTGGTAAACATTAGGGGATCAGGTAAACATTGGGGGGGGCTAAAGAGTACATATAAACTACACTATTTTCACAATTTTTCTGTATTATTTTTTCAAAATAATTTTTTAAAGTCCTTGCTGGATTGAGTTATTTTCTCAAATGATAGAAATGTCACAAAGAAATGTTCAGTTTTATACAAAATGTCCAGACATACAATGTAAATAAAAATAATGAAATAGGTCAAAGGAACCATTACCAGATAGACACTACCTGAATTTTTACCAAAAATAAATTCATATACAATGTGTCAAGTATAACTAAAAAAAAAAAAAAAAAAAACAAAGAACCAAGCAAATAAAGTATATGAGAACTACAAAGCAAATTTAATAGACCTGAAATTTATCTATGGCCAGCACAGTCAATAAAGATGCAGACTCTATAAGGACTCTCTGGGTAAGATATAACGTAGTGATATACAGAACATGGAAATCATTATACATGAAATCCAGTACTACTGTGCAGATTTTTTTTTTAGTATCATTTTATCTACACAGTACTTTACTGTTTAACAGAATACTGAAAATATAGTCCAACATCCCAGTTTTAAGTGCAATAATCAGAACCGCCATTGTATTTAGGAAGTGAGAGTCAAAGTGAAAAGTCGCTCAGTCGTGTCTGACTCTTTGTGACCCCATGGACTGTAGCCCACCAGGCTCCTCCATCCATGGAATTTTCTAGGCAAGAGTACTGGAGTGGGTTGCCATTTCCTTCTCCACAGATATTTCATTCTTGATTCATCACTGCACAAGAAACAAAGCTCTGTATAAAGCACTGTGCCATGCTACAGAATACAACAGAAGAATATGTCCTGAATAAAAACTGCTGACATGGTAAAAATACAAATCTGAGAGGTCAGTTTAACATAGAGAAAAATGCGAATTATCAAAGAAAGCACCAATTCAATAAAACACGTAGAACTATAGATGTAAGTGAAAATGCAAACAGATCTACAAGACAGATTACCATTAAGGCATTATGATACCTCTCAGGGTCACAACAATGGCAACACCACTATAAAAAATACAGATTTTTAAAAACCACCATTGCAAGCAATGTAAGTGAATTTTAAATCATCTTCAGAATATTGATAACAGTGGCAACAAGCAGCAGTATTGAAGTGGTGGATTTGAATTGATCTATCAGAACTTGTAACCTTTAAATTGTTTCAATTTAAGACAAAGGTAACCAGTTAATTCTTCATCTGAAAGACTAGTGATAAAGAACAGAAACAGTCTTTCATTCTATAGACATTTCACTGCAACTTAGTATGTGCCAGGACTGGGGTAGTATTGGAGACACAGAAAGATCCAGTCCCTGCCTTATTGGGGTTTACAATGAGATCACTAATAAACGTGATGATGTTATGTTAGTGAGAACAGGGAAGCACTGGAAGCTCAGAGCCTAGTCAAGGAAGGCCTCCCAGATTCCAGTTACACTGACACTGAAATCTAAAGGATGCGTGAGAGTCAGCTAGACAAAGGAAGCGAAGGCAGGAAGTGAGGTTCTTGGTGGGTGAGGCACCTTATGGGAAGAAAAGTCTTGAAAACACACGGAGCCCGGCAGATTAGGGAAGTGAGGAAAAGGGAGAATGCTAGAGTACACAGTAGGATGGGGTAGTATACGCACTTATCGCACTTATCAGCCTATACAGCATGAGTCTCAAGAACACAGAGAAACTTACAAGGATGCTTTTCAAAGCTACATATAGTAATGGTTTATCAGTATTAAATTATCACTACTTTTGCCAAAGAACAGGTTTTAATAAAAAGCTGTATCTCAAAAGATACATTCTTTGCTTCTAAGGGAACTATATAAACTTGAAAACAAAGCAGACTATGTCAACAGGGGGAAAAAAAATCCATTTGCACTGAGGGTACACTGGAATCATAACCTAACTATGCAGGCCTTTTAAATTGCCGATTTCAAAACAAAAATGGCTCATCATTAAAGAAATTCCTAATTTCTTGGGCCAGTTACTTTGAAAAAGTTACCAAGTTTGGCTGAAGTTCCTTATTCAGAAGATCCTAAAATTTTCCAGAAGAAATAAATTGCTTTAACCTTGGCAGTAAATAATAACTAAATGTGATAAATATGAAATTAACCAAATCCAAATTAGTTCTACACATCTAATACCAAGAAAATTATGTTGAAAGCTACTCACGTAACAATTCTTCAATTTGAGAAAAACTCATTTAATAAACCTGATTGAATTTTATTTCTCAATTTTTGGTGAGAACAGCATCTGTTTTCTGTCACAGGTCTTTTAATTTCTGGATTAACTAATTATATGTTGAGAAAGCACAGTGACATACTACATGAAGAAAATGCTACAGACTTGCTAAATAAAATAACACTTAAAGCTCACGTTGGGCCTGAGGGCAGGTCTACTGTACTGTCAGTAGCAGGTGACTCAGGCACTGGGTGTGGGTCTCTGCTGGGGAAGGCCTGGGTGACCGGTCAGCTCCAAATGTAGATTTGGAGCCCCACAGTCTCCAAATGTAGATCTATTCGCTGGCCTCAAGCATACACGTTTCCTTCCTTTCTCAAAGGAGCAAATTTCTAAAATACAAGTTCTTGCTTGACTAATGTCAAATAATGTGCTTCTGTAGCGAGATCCAAGTCTAATCCAATCCTTGTGAAATTCCAGAAGCAATTAACATTATGAGAATATTTTGAAATCTAGTTTGAGGTTTATGTATGGGGTGCTTGATTTCAGATTTCCCTAACAAAAGTGATCTGCAGAGTTCCCAGTGAATAGCTTGTGACACCAAACTTCTCCCACCGATTACTTGCCTACCTCGTCCCTCTCTTCACATCCCCAAATGCAAGTAACACTTCACATGACACTTACTTATCTCTAGGATTATCATATAACTACCATTTACAGTTAGACTCTTTTTTTGCACTTGACTGAACAACCCAATCAATAGCAACAAGGACACTCTGTTGTCAAAAGCAGATGCTGCTCCAGCTGCTGGCTGCCCTGGGGCTGATGCTGGGGCACCATGTTTGGAAAGCCCTGCCAGACTGGCCCCATGTGCCATGATCACTCTGCTCCATCACACAGACACAGACATCAGGGAGAGCACTAACTTACACAGGTCATTCACGGATTTGACTGTAATTAGGCAATGCTATGAACCAATATATTATAGCCTCTTTTGTAATTCTGAAAGCCTAAAAACTGGACATGGCTGCCCATATTATAAACTACATTCATAGCGGTTATAACTGAAATCAAAGAGGGAAAAATAAGAGAAAGCAAATGCTCATATAAAATATAACCTTTCTATAATACAGGCAGAGCTAAATACAAGACACATGGCTGAGCAAAGTTAACAGACTTACAATATAGAAAATTATACATCTGAATGACTACTTAATAGAAAATCTACTGAAAGTTAAGATTCATCCTCCAACCCTATCCCCTTCAACCTTTAACTATCACATAAATATATGCAAAACAGCCTAGAAAGAAGGATATTTGAAGGCTGAACTCATTAGCTACTGAAGACACAATTAGAAGGATGCCAGTTTAGAAATCCTTTGTAATACAAAAGGGAATAGAATTTTAGAAAATGGAATCTGCTTCTTAAAAAGTAATCACAAACACTTACTGTTTTTTCCCCAGATCATAGACATACAGTCATTCAAGAAAATGTATCAAAATATTTTTAAAGGAAAGGTAACTTGAAATGGATATAAGAATCACAAATACTACAAAATAATAATTTAAAAATCGTGATGAGAAGAAAGACAGCGAAGGCATCAAGGGAAAAATGACATGGTTCTATAAAAATGGCACAGAACAGCAGAGGGACTAAATTCTAAAGTGAGTGAAGACAGTTAAAAATTATGTTCAAAAAAAAAAAAAAAAAAAAAAAAAAAAAAAAAAAAAAAATTATGTTCAATCAATTTTAAAAAATATGTTCATACATACACACAAGTCACACACACACATTTAGGCTACCATGTAAGAGCATGAATCCCGGAGGAATGCAAACAGTGTTTATCAAATATCTTCACACATTATACTCTGCTAGGCTATTCAGAGTAATCAAAGAAAAATAAAGTTGCTTTGAAGATTTTAGAGGAAATATGTTTTACATAATAAAGTGCCTATTCTCAAAATATTTTTTAAAAAAATATTCTTTCAGGAATGAAGACAAATACCCAAGATTTGCCAGCAAGAATCAAAGAAGAGGATCTTGAAAATGGCAAAGGACACACTAGACAAGATTGTTGGCTCAGGCCCAAGATTAGGGAAGAAATGCTAAGAGAGGACCTAGCTTCTGTATGTATGTGTATTTACTCCCTGCCCTCATCCATAAAAGGTAAGTGTTGACATCTGTTTTACACAAGTTCAAGTTTCCAACCCTCAGTAAACTTCCTCTTAAAGCTGAGATGACTTACCAGTGAGGCAGCAGACCTACAGTCCATTACGTTTTTAAAGTCAGGGAGAACGGCTGAGATGAGTCTGAATATGAGCAAATGCCAACAACAACAATAAAACTGAGGAAGAATATTCAGAAAATAACAGGCAAGCAGACACTCCACTCCCCCTGAGCAAAAACTTTAGAAAAAATTAAACAGCTTATTTCTGAGTACCCAGAAGTGAAGTATTTTTAGACCCCAAGGTGGAGTCACTTAGGCACTAAACCTCAAAAACTAAGTTCATTTCTCCTCTTTTTAAAATATTTATTTATTTATTTTGTTTTTGGCTGTGCTGGATCTTCATTGCTGCAAGAGTCTTTCTCTAGGTGCAGAGAGGGGACTACTCTCTAGTTGCAGTACGCAGGCTTCTCACTGTTGACAGCTCCTCTTGTTGCTGAGCTCAAGGGCACGTGGGCATCAGCAGTTGCAGCACATGGACTTGGTAACTGGTTCCCAGGCTCTAAAGCACAGGCTCAATAGTTTTGATGCACGGGCTTACCTGCTTAGAGGCATGTGGGATCTTCCTTTACCAGGACTGAGCCAGTGTCTCCTGCACTGGCAGGCAGATTCTTTACTACTGAGCCACCAGGGAAGCCCCCAATTCATCCGTTAATAAGGCTGTTGGACACTTAGTCAGAGGAAAATGCCACAGGCCCAAAAACAAAACAAAACAAAAAGGCAGGTAATAAATTCTTTTCATGTTATAATTACGGAGAGAGAGAAAAACAAGGTAAGGCAGTTAGGGGAATTCACTAATTTACTGACAAACTAGAGTCTAACCAAAGTAGACAGATTACTAAAGCAACAACAATGGGATGTATCCCTTTACCTCATCTTACTCAATAAATATATGACCTCAAGAAACCAGTTTTTTGAATGCTGAGTTTTAAGCCAGCTTTTTCACTCTCTTCAGACTCCTAAATCACTGTGGACAGTGCCTGCAGCCATGAAATTAAAAGACATTTGCTCCTTGGAAGAAAAGCTATAACAAACTTAAACAGTGTATTAAAAAGCAGAGACATCACTTTGCTGACAAAGGTCTGTACAGTTAAGGCTATGGTTTTTCTAATAGTCATGTATGAATGTGAGAGTTGGACCATAAAGAAAGCTGAGTGCTGAAGAATGGATGCTTTCGAACTGTGGTGCTGGAGAAGACTCTTGAGGGTCCTTGGACTGCAAGATCAAACCAGTCCATCCAAAGCAAATCAATGCTGAGTATTCATTGGAAGGACTGATGCTGAAGGTGAAGCTCCAATACTCTGGCCACCTAATATGGGGAGCCGACTCACTGAAAAAGACCCTGATATGAGAAAGGCTCATATGAGGGCATGAGGAGAAGGGGGAGACAGAGGATGAGATGGATGGATGGCATCACCAACTAATGGACATGAGCAAACCCGAGAAGACAGACAAGGACAGGGAAGCCTGCTGTGCTGCAGTCCGTGGAGCAAAAAGTCGGACACGACTGAGGGACTGAACAAGAAAGAAGAAAATAGGAGTAAAGAAAGCAGGAGTAAAACAGAACATTAGGGGAAAGAAGACACAGCTGAACACAACAGCACAATAACCTCCTCCCTTCAAGCAGTGTGGGATCTAAGTGCTTCAGGGTGGGGCCTGGAAGCCAGGCAATCTGCTCATCTTGTAAGTATGACAACTGCTCTACTCCTTTGAAACAACAACAGGTAAAGAACAATAAGCATTCACAAAATGTGCACCAAAAACTTGGGGAAAGAAATTTAAGTCTGCTGGAGAACTCAAGTTAGTCCAAGCAAATCAGAAAGCATTTCTGGCCACAGAACCCTTTCCTCAGAAGGCCAGTATCCACACAGAGCCCTAGAGAACTAAGGGGAAAGATGTGAGGCCACGATGCGGAGGAGGTGAGCCACAGACTTATGCACAACGTGAGGAGATTATCCAGGAAGGATGTGGGAGTCCAGTTTCAGCGTAACACTAACCCAAATCTGAGAAGTGCAGCCTGGTGTCTAGCCAATAAAGAACTAAACAGGGAGTAATTCTTCTGCACAGTCAAGAGGATAAACTCCAAAACTGAGTTGAGGGGACAGGCTTGGCCTTGTTTACATACTAACAAGGCCAAGATGGCCACCTCTTATTTTACTTTTCAGATTTCTTGTGCCCCCAACTACTGACTACTGGGCTTCCCAGGTAGCACTAGTGGTAAAGAATCTGCCTGCCAGTGTGGGAGATGCAAGAGACATGGGTTCATTCCCTGGGTGGAGAAGATCCCCCAGAGAAGGAAATGACAACCCGCTCCAGTATTCCTGCCTGAAAATTCCATGGACAGAGGAGCCTGGTGGCCTACAGTCCATTACGTCACAGAGTCGTACATGACTGAGTGACTGAGCCCAGCACAAATGACTACCACCCTTTAACCTCATCGTATATATACTGCGGATACTGTGATTAAAAAACCTTGGTTCAGGGTCCAAAAAGGAGAGCAGTTGGGAGAGAACTTGCAGCTAAATTTGAGTTGCTGTGGGTCAAAACCCTGCGGCCTACCAGAGTAAGGATATATATAAATCATAAAAAATATGTAAAAAGGAACTACGAACTTATATTAAGGATTTAAGTGACAGAAAGTTATTTAAACTAGAAGAATATATAAACAAACAAACAAAAAAAAACCCTAGAGAATCAGGAGGAAAATATTGGGTTGACCCACATAAAATCGCCATTTTCACAGAACCAAAAAAGCGCTGTGTCAGCAATTTTATAGGGCCAAATGTACTTTGCATTGAAAAATTCACTGAAACTGCACTGGACGGCACCAGAATGAAGAGGAATTTCAGACTCAATGTTAAGGATGCACCTGTGACAAATAGCAAACAGAGTGTGCAAACAGAACAGGCTCAACCCCTCTCAAGAGATTTCTACATTAAGTTACTTCTAAGATCCCTTCTGAACATTCTGAAAGTTCTTGCCCACTTAGTCTAAGCGATTTCTGGTGGATTCGTTTCCATCTGTAGGAAGAGTAGAGAAGACAGGTGACTGTGAAACAAATGTATCCTGAAAAGAAAATGGGACAAGAGAAGTTCAGGAAGGCAACAGTGACCATTTCCAACCCGTTCAGCCGCCTCTCTGCAGAACCCAGGGATCATCCTGCTTTGACCACAGTGAGATCTCAGCCAACATCTGCAGGCAGGGGAAAAAATGAATCCTATAAACAAATGCGATAAATTTAAAAGAAGGATTTAGCACCAGGGAAAAGCAGTAAAGAGAACTGGAGGAGAAGGCAATGGCAACCCACTCCAGTACTCTTGCCTGGAAAATCCCATGGATGGAGGAGCCTGGTAGGCTGCAGTCCATGGGGTTGCGAAGTGTTGGACGTGACTGAGCGACTTCACTTTCACTTTTCACTTTCATGCATTGGAGAAGGAAATGGCAACCCACTCCAGTGTTCTTGCCTGGAGAATCCCAGGGACGGGGGAGCCTGGTGGGCTGCCGTCTATGGGGTCGCACAGAGTCGGACACAACTGAAGCGACTTAGCAGCAGAAAGAAAAAAAAAAAGAGAGAACTGGAAAGGAAGTCTTCATTGATGCAAAGAGACTTAACCTGCAGAACTGACTTAGGTAGTTTGGGACACAGTGCAGGGAGCACACCAGGGGCTGAAGCCCAAGAAGCAGTCCAGAAGAGCTGGACACGACGTGTGTAAGTGAACAGAGAGTCTGGGGTGATGAGTTAGAGAAAGGGGGTTGAGGCCAAGACTAGGGACAGGGACCATCTTGATTGCCAAGCTCAGGCTGACACTGTAAGTCTAAGTATGGTTTACAGACAAAATGGAAGACTGAAGTAATAAGTGAAGGGACAGTTCATGTCTTCATGCACATGTTCGAAGTATTACAATGTTAGGGACTCAGACAAAGAAAAAAGAAAAGCTCTGTTTTGATTTCAGTATTGCCTCATTTTTCTGTTATTCAGGTCAGATTCTGCTACATTTTGTTCTTAATGGTTTATAAACTGTATTCAAAATGGCTTATTTTTATTACAACAATTTTTCTACACTCTACGATTACAAACGTTATTAGTCCATGTCCACCCAGCAATTCCTCTCTAATGAAAACATCTACCTTGGCTCAAATGTGAGAAAGGCAGTAAACATTTTGGGGGCATTTACTGGCTAGGCAGTGGTGGCATTTCAAGGGGCTGGATGGAAGGAGTGGTCTACCCAGGGTGCAGGCAATAACGGGGTACTTTGTCTGCAGAGAATTTAAAAACAGTAATAAACTGACTAAAGCCAGTCTGCTTTTTATTATCACTCTGCACTGGCAATTCTAAACAATTCTAACCCTCCCTGCTGGGACTGATGGCTCCCATCTCAGCCATCTCTCCTGGGTCCACCACCAGTACTAGCGCTCAGCACCATAGGAAGTGTTTTACATGAACTCTCTTTTACCCCTCATTTTACAGACAGGGAAAGAGAGGCTCGGGAGACAGAGGTAAATGGAGAATGAGGGTTTACCCCAGGCAGCCTGATTCCCAGGGCTGCATGTTTAACCTACAAACTACGCCACTCAGGGAAAATGAGCAAAACAGCAGAAATCCCCCGTTCAGCTCAGCTAAGAGTCAATAGTCGACTCTGAATGTCGTGTTTCATTAGCCTACCTCCTACCTTTTCATCGGTGAATCAACAACTGACTGCCTATAGCTCAGGGAACACTTCTTACTTACTAATTCACTGCCCATTTCTGGACTTTTCCCCAGAGAGCAAGGCAAGTTAACTGCCATTTTCCTGGCCACTGTGGCCTGAGGCAAAGATCTCTCAGAACAGACGGGCAGTGGTAAAAACCTGCCTCATGAAAACACATTCTGGACTCCTTAGCATTCATTTTAATGAACAAGGACATCTATGTTCAGGTACTATCAAAGTCCTCATAATAGAATTTTATCTTAATTGCTTTAAATTTAGACTGCCTTTTACCAGGAGTCTTCACAGTGACAGAATGTAGAATATAAATAAGAAACAATACACTGGCATTTCTTCAATGGTTAATAATTTAATTGTGCAAACAACTCATTTCCTCTCCCCAGTTTCTCCATCTATTAAGTAGAATGTTAAGTTATAGTACTCAAAAGTTTGATGAGGGGACTTCCTTGGTGGTCCAGTGTTAGGACTTGGTGTTTTTCACTGCCGTGACTTGGGTTCAATCCCTGGTTGGAGAACTAAGATCCCAAGAACGTGGCCACAAAACGAAACTGTTTGATGAGGGCAGAATTTCCCTAATAATATAAAATCTTCAGGCCATAAAACTACAAAAAGAGGTCACTGTTGTCAGAATCTTGGCAATTATAGTGAAGACATTTCCCTTCATTCCATTCCTCAATTACTGAAGGGAAAAGATTAATTAATCTGCTTTATAAATTTAAACTTAAAAATCAATACATACTGAATATGAGTAGAACTATGTAGCAGCTTTATGCAAAACAGCTTCCAAGCCCAGACCTCCAAACACTGGATGTATTAACACAGCTAAAGAAGGAACCAGAGATCAAACCGTCAACATCTACTGGATCATCAAAAAAGCAAGAGAGTTCCAGAAAAACATCAATTTCTGCTTTACTGACTACACCAAAGCCTTTGACTGTGTGGATCACAATAAACTGGAAAATTCTTCAAGAGATGGGAATACCAGACCACCTGACATGCCTCCTTAGAAATCTGTATGCAGGTCAGGAAGCAACAGTTAGAACTGGACATGGAACAACAGACTGGTTCCAAATAGGAAAAGGAGTACGCCAAGACTGTATATTGAAGTGAAGTGAAGTCGCTCAGTCGTGTCCGACTCTCTGCGACTCCATGGACTGTAGCCCCCCAGGCTCCTCAGTCCACGAGACTTTCCAGGCAAGAGGACTGCAGTGGGATGCCATTTCCTTTGTCACCTGCTTATTTAACCTGCAGAGTACATCATGAGAAACACTGGGCTGGAGGAAGCACAAGCTGGAATCAAGATTGCTGGGAGAAATATCAATAACCTCAGATATGCAGATGACACCACCCTTATGGCAGAAAGTGAAGAAGAACTAAAAAGTCTCTTGATGAAAGTCAAAGAGGAGAGCAAAAAAGTTGGCTTAAAACTCAACATTCCAAAAACAAAGATCATGGCATCTGGTCCCACCACTGCATGGCAAATAGATGGAGAAACAGTAGAAACAGTGGCAGACTTTATTTTGGGGGCACTCCAAAATCACTGCAGATGGTGACTGTGGCCATGAAATTAAAAGACGCTTGCTCCTCGGAAGAAAAGTTATGACCAACCTAGATGGCATATTAAAAAGCTGAGATATGAGTCTGCCAACAAAGGCCCATCTAGTTAAGGCTATGGTTTTTCCAGTAGTCATGTATGGATGTGAGAGCTGGACTATAAAGAAAGCTAAATGCCAAAGAATTGATGCTTTTGAACTGTGGTGTTGGAGAAGACTCTTGAGCATCCCTTGGACTGCAAGGAGATCCAACCAGTCAATCCTAAAGGAAATCAGTCCTGGGTGTTCATTGGAAGGACTGATGCTGAAGCTGAAACTCCAATACTTTGGCCACCTGATGCGAAGAGCTGACTCATTTGAAAAGACCCTGATGCTGGGAGGGATTGGGGGCAGGAGGAAAAGGGGACGACAGAGGGATGAGACAGTTGGATGGCATCACTGACTCAATGGGCATGAGTTTGAGTAAACTCCAGGAGTTGGTGATGGACAGGGAGGCCTGGCGTGCTGCAGTCCATGGGGTTGCAAAGGAGTCGGACACGACTGAGCAACTGAACTGAAAGAAGGTGGCAGACACAAGAAGCCAGTCAGCAGTGGACACTGAGACTAAAGCAGTGGTAGGCAGAATTCTAGGATGGCCTCTGGGTGTATACAACCTCTAGAATTCCCTCCCCTTGGCAGGACCATGGATATTATGGGTTCTCCCCAGTCCCCCACAATTAGGTTAAGTTATGTGACCAAGGTAAGGAAATTCTGCAAATATAATTAAGGTCCCAAATCCACTGACCCTCAAGTCCATCAAGATAGAGATCATCTAAGGTGAGCCTGACTTAATCAGATGGAGCTTTTTCAAAGGATCAGAGATTGGAAGTCTGTAAGAGATTCTCAAAAGGATCTTGAAAAATCAGAAAACTATGTTGTGGAGAAGGGTCATATGGAAGAGCAGCTTCTAGAAGCAAAGGGCCTCAACCCTATGACCATAAAGACCTGAACTCCATCCACATCCAACGAGCTTAGATGAGGAACTCAACTTTCAGAAGAGATCATGGCCCCAGCCAACATCTTTATTGCAGCCTGGTGAGACCCTGAGCCAAGGATCCAACTAATCCAGGCCGACCCATAGAAACTGTGAGATAACAAATGTTGTTTTAAGCTGTTAAATTACAGTGATTTGTTAACAGAGCAATTGAAAACTAATAGAGTGAGTCTCCAGATAAGCTGGCAGCATCCATTTAAAAACTGTCCAGGACACCGGAATCCCTGCTGTGAGACAGAAAACTAAAATCATCTAACTCTTCAGGCTAGATGCTATGCCCACTGATACAAGCTTGGCTTCCTACACAGGTGTGCCTTCAGGGAGATAACAGAAATCAACTACTCCCGGGATAATTACTTCTTAGACAAATAAACAAATATACTGGCCCCCAAACTTTATACATCAGTTCTTCAGCTAGGTTAATGTGAGTCTGTGTGACAGAGAACTCTGCCCTTGATATCCAGAGAAAATAAAGATAAAATCTGACTAAGCTAAGAATTAGCAAGACTCTGGGTTATATTAGTTCTCTATTGCTACAAACAGTAGAGTAAGCAACACCCATTTTTTAGTTCACAGTGCTGTAGGTCAGAAGTCCAAGCAGGCTGACTGGACTGGGTTCTCTGTTTAAGGTGTCACAGAGTCAAAACGAAGGCGTTGATCAGGCTCTTATCTTGAGCCTCTGGGGAACAACCCACTTTCATGCTAATTTAGGTTGCTGGTGGAATTCAGTTCCTATTGGTTGTAGAACTGAGGTCCTCGTTTCTTCGCTGGCTGTCAGCTGGGAGCCACACTCAGTTTCTAGAAGCAATGCACATTTCGAGGCACATATTCCCTTCCATCTCCAAAGCCAGCAAAACACAATCAAATCCTACTCAAGCCTCAAATCTCTCTCTTCTCATTATCCAGAGAGCAAGCTCTGCTACTAACAGGCTCCTTTGATTACATTAGCCCACCTGGACACTGCCCACTTTCATAGTCCAAGGTAATATAATTGTGGGCGTGCCAGCTCAACACATTCACAGGTTGCACCCATGCTCAAGGTAGAGGGGCTTGTTCAAAGGCCAAAGGTCATCAGGGGACATTCTTAGCACTCTGCTTACCATACTGGACCACAGCAAACCCAACAAGACAATGAGTGCCACCCTGGAAGGCCTCCTGAAAAAGGAGAACCAGCTAGCTTTCTACAGAAGACACATATACTGCAAGGACTGTCAAAATTTCTACTAGTTTTAAAGCAATTAGTATTTCCTTGTTCCTTTTCCATATCCTCAGCATATTAGCATATATACACATACATATGTTTTATTCCTCTGAGCTGGAACCTTATCAATGTATTTAGAGTATATACAGAAATTATTTTGTAAAAACAAAGCAAAAGACACCAAATATTGGACATTTATTTCATATGAGTCACTATGTTAAACACAGTGAAAGCTGGAAATACATACAAGTTAACTCCTCTCAAAGGGACTGATAAATAATGCAAGTCAAAGAAAAGATAATACAAAATGATTAAGGATGCCACACTTAATATCAGTCAGAAGTCCAAGAATAAAATATTCACACCAAACTGCATAGCTTTTAATACAAGTCTCACAGCCTGAGTATACCTACACTGTCACTGGTGACAGCAGTACATATGAAGGCTTTTAAAGTATTATCAAAAAAAAAAAAGTATTACCAATGTGGTTCCAAAGTTGGTGAGGGTGTTTAATGTGTATATAATTTTTATACACAAATAAGAAAACATATGAGAGGAAATATACCAAAGTATTAGCTATTTGAATAGCGGGAATCACAGGAGATTTTAATTGCATTTTGATTAATTTTTATTTTTCTCATTTTTTTCCAATAAGCATGTAAGAACACTCTCATAACCAGAATATATATATATATATGTGCACCTTTATATTGGGCAACTCATGGTATCTAGTCCAAACAAACTTTCTTTCAAGACAAAACCAATTCCTGTACATGTTCCAGATAACACAGTAGCTTTGACATAGCATCCCACTATCTGGAATCTGAATAAGGAAACAAACTTATTAATGACAGAAACCACATCAGAAAGGATACAAAAAGGTGAAACTACTAAGGCCTACTACAAACCGGTGGCTTGAGAGAAAAGAAACGCTGAGTAAACAGAAGCCTTGAGGCAGAGGAAAAGATGGAAGGACAGTGAGGAAACCAGCAGATGAGAGAGGAGAGAGGAGCCAGAGACTTGCCTTGGAAGCAGAGACAGAGACCAGAGGGAAAAGAGAATGAATGAATGAATGGGTGGGCAGGGAAGACAGGAGGTGGAAGGACAAACAGACAAAGAACCAGAGCTGGCATCTGCTTCTCCTAGGGCTCCTCTGATTCCTGAGAATTTTCCAGCCCCCTTGGTTGGAATCATTCTTAACAAATGATTTTTCATTGTTTTCAACCAAAATGAGCCCAACTAAAATTACATTAAAAACATTACTTCTGTAAGGCTAAAAATTAAAACAAAAGACGAGGTCTTAAAGGTCTTCTAAAAGACAATTTCTTAATTTAGACATTTTGCTTCTTCAAATCTAGCTCCTCCCTAAAGCTGGTGAGAACCTGGGAATCTCTGACCCTCCCCACCCTCAGCACTCACAAACAGAACAATCCCAGCCAGAAAAGGATTTGCCTATTAGCCACGCTATCTCCACCAAGACAGCAGCCTTATTAAATTACAACTGTTTGAACAAGGTCAAGCACTCAGAGTTTAATTCAAAGTGTTTCCAGGTATAATGCTGTCAGGTCAACTTAAACAAGCCAACAGAGGCTTGGAGCCTGATTAAATATTAAAACAGAATCTTTCACATCTGTTTTTACCCAAGGATGAAATTACTGTACATCACTTCCACCAGCTCATTAATACACTATACACACATCTTGCCTCAAAGGTTACAGGAATATCAATGCTTCAGAGGCCTGCAGTGAAGTCTGCCCACACAGCCAGAAGTGAGGTCACTGTATACTTTACAGGACGTCAATATTTCTTTATAAAATGTGAGAGATAATCAGTTAGACACAGACACATTTTAAATTAAAGGATGAAAATCTCCATGAAGATAAGCCAGTTGCTTTTGATCTGAACCTTTTAGTCATTCATTCAGTTGGCTTTGATAGGTAACCTAATAGCACACGTTGAACAAAAATTCTGATTCAATAGTAATTATTTTATAAAATGGAGGGCTGTCACATCCAAATAGATGGCCATGGTGATTACCTTTTTCAACTTATAAAAGCACAAATATAAAAGGTACATATAGATATTTCAAAGCACAAACACTTGGGACACTCAGAATATATATTTTCATGGGGTATTAGGTAAAAGAGTAGTTGACGATTTGAAAGCTTTAAAAACCACTATAACAGGGAATGACACCTGGACCATCTAGAATTACTCAAGAGTACTCTGCGTTTAACACCCCTGACCTGAACCCAGAGGACAATTTAAGAACTGTTTTGCGGTCCTACGCCGCAGACTATGAGAGTTATTATTGATATTTGTGCTGCTGTGCACACATTTCCCACCCTCTCCTCTTCCTCTGGCACATCACCCCCTTTCTTTTGGCAAACCCACTTCCACTTCTGGTCCTGGAGAACTGTCAATCATCATGTCCTCATCCCCAACTCACAGGGATGATCCCCTAAACCACAGACCCCAGGCATCTGGTGACAACAGCTGGTCTAAGGGGTGGACACATGCCTCAGGAAGGCTGTTTCTATATATGTGTTGGGAGAGAGTTTCTGGCGTTTCTGGAGGCTGGAACCACTCACCTGGCAGGATGTACGGGCAGCCATCTTCCCGTCACCCAGGAGAGAGCCTATAGGCACAGTGATCCCGTACACAGAGGGAGCCGAGCTACAGACGCAGACAAACAGCCCTGACCACATCCTCTGAGCAAGGGCAGTCAACTGAGGCTAATCCACCTCCACTTTCTGTTTTGAACATCAGATGTCTCTAGATAACATTGACATTAGGTTAATGCCAGATTTATCTGTGTTTAGATATTAGCAATAAGATAACAGAAAAAAATGTTATTCTGACCAAAATGCAGTTAAGCTCACATTTCCGCTAGGACATCCTACTGATCCTTCTCTTTTCTGAAGTTCTATAGAACTTCAATTTCTACAACATTACCCAGAGATTTTTATCTTGCATTGTTTTCTTACTGTCCCATCTGTGTAATTAATTTAAAGTTTTAAATCTCTCGTTGCTACATATTGAAAAGAATACAGAGGCTGCTTAGGTCTAAGATATTTGAAGTTACACTAGGATAAGGATGATAAATTTTAGCTATGTGATACGCATTTGACCAAAAATAACGACGCTGGTATTGATGTGTGACTTGGTGAGTCTGTTTCATTGCAACACTGTCACACCTCATATACTTAGGGGGTTTTTTTTGTTTTTTTTTTTTCCAAGAGAACAGATGATCACTCATTTACACAGCAGTGGAGGTCAACTTCACACCTAAAGAAGAGTGGTGACAATGCACAAACCCTGAGTGATAAAATCTTCACAATCCACCTTACACGCTTCAGGCTAAGAAGCATTCAAGAACCATTCACTGGATTACAGAGTTTTAAAAAATCCATTTAGAATGGTGATATACCATCTAATCTTTCATAGAAATAGTGGCTGCTTCCATAAATATATGAAAAAATTCTTTCTTTGGACTAACTGACTATAAATAAAGGAATTATTGGGAGATGAAAAATCAAAGGTTTGTTTTTTTTCCCCAAAGATATAATTACATTGGAAAAATAAAGTGACTATCAGCAGAGAGCTGCTTTATGCTTCCTTTTTTCCTGCCATTTCACAGTATTAAATAGCATTTTTGTGGGAAAACCATGGGACAGGGGCCAGGAGATACAAGCTGGAGTTCTTGCTGTCACTGACTGGCCATGTAAAGATAAAACAGATAGAACTTCCCTGGTGGTCCAGTGGTTAAGACTCCACCTGCCAATGCAGGAGACACGGGCTCAATCCCTGGGGTCCAGGAAGATTCCACATGCCACGGGGCAACTAAGCCCGTGTGCCACAGCTACTGAAGCCTGCGCGATCTAGAGCCCCCGCTCCCCAACAAGAGAAGCCGCCACAGTGATAAGTCCACGCACCACAACTGGGAGGGCAGACCCCACTCGCTCCAACTGCAGAAAGCCCACACGCAGCAACAAAGATCCAGCACAGCCACAAATACATACAATTTTTTAAAAAGATAAGACAGATAAAGCATAAAACTTCTCTTGAACCTGTTTTCTTAGCTGCACAAGGAGAATGATATCTGCCTTACCCACCATCTAAATGGGCAGTAAAAATCCAATGAGATGAAGTTTAAAAAATAAATAAAACAGCATCACCTGAAAGCAATTCACAAATATAAGGTGCTGTCTAGAGAAAATAAATTACTTAGTATCATGTGCTATGTGCAAACAGGATGCTAATCCTCTTCCAACTTATAAATGAGAAAACAAAGCTCAAAGAGGTTAATCCTAACTTGCAAAAAGTTACAGAGCCGGTAGAAGCAGCAGGTCTGTCCACAGCCCAGCCCCCATTGTTTCCATCACAACCCTGCCTCCAGTTACTAAGAACAGGAAAGCTATATAACTTGACTGGAAAGGACCCAAATTTTAGGTGACTTTGCCCAGTTTACAAATGCATTTCACATGTTTTGAGAGGATGAACATTCTATAAGAAGCACTTTGTTCTTTTTTACTAAACAAACATACAGTTTATTGGTGACAAAGAAAACATCTAACGAATACACATATGCATCCATCACGTTTTGTTGAACAAAGTAACTTAAAAGTGCCTTCTATGCTTGGTATAGTTAAAATTCTAATTTAACATGGCAAAAATATCTACAACTGAATTATACTTAATTTCCTATGGAGTTTTCAAGTTCTAAAACATAATAGCTCCCAAACTTTCAATTTTCAAAGCCAAAAAAACAACACAGATCCCTGCTTATAGTGCTTATTTATTAAATGTAAGCCATGAGGAATACATCTAAATTTTTAATAGAATGTTTTATAGAAAAGCTGAAATTTTTTGACTAGTAATTTAAATCATGGTGCAAGCTAAAGTCATTTAAAAATCAAGACCGTCTTGGATGAAGTTCACTAGCTAAGACACAAAAATAGATGCTGGTCTCATCTCTTACATTCTGGAGGATGCAAGCAGCATGCCTTGTGAAAAAGTAACAGAAAAAAGAAAGTCTCCAAGTAGTGATGACCTAATGGATTTTCACTGCCCATGAGCTTAATGGAAGTAAAAGGAACTAACCAGCTTATTGCAGCTGAAGATAAGAGATCTCTGTCCATGGGCCACCACAGTGGGGAGGGGAGTTGCAACACCACGGCCACTGGAATTGGGCCACTGCGTTCAGTTCTGTCAGGTGGGGGTGAGGGGCAGGGGAGGCGGACGGGCTCATAGGGGTGCATGCCAGAGTGTGTGTCTGTGCCTGGGCTTGTTTCAAGGGTGGGGAAGGATGCAGTGAAACCAGAAGGTTAGGTTGCAGGATTACAATAAAAGCACTTGAGGACTTACGAAGAAAAGGCTTTTTGAAATCTTAAACCATTAAACACCAGCCGTGAATAAAACACAAAGTAATTTAAGAGAAAATAGAATTCCAATATACACAATCTTTTGCCACACACAAACTTATATTTGAACAATATAATTGAGCAGAGTAAACCACACTAAATGTAAAATCAATAAAGTCTTTTTCGATTGTTGAGCCCCTACCCCCACCACTACCACCAAAGAAAAGACGCTAAGGAATTTAATGGAAGGAAATTAATCATAATACTCTGGAATCTACAGTGAAATAATTTGGGCATTAGTTCAGTTTACTTGAAATAAGATTTAAAGCAGCACATTTGAAAGAAGCAGAATTCATTAAGCAACCTCTCAAAAGGATCATTTCCTCTAATTATTGCTTTTATAACAGAAGACAAAAGCAACCCAATGTAAGTTCATAAAAATCTACAATTAGCTGCCAAAATTTTACCAGATAAAATTAGAAGAGAAAGGATACTTAGACACAAAATTGGCAAAAAGTTCTGCTACTTCTAAAAAGGCATTTGTTCTTTCTATCCGTAATTATTAAAGAAGCCAAACACTATGGACTAGGTATTGTGGCAGGTCCACGGGAATGACTAAAGAGATAAGAACAAGCTGGGTGCTTTAGAAGTTTACACTGCTCGACTGGAGTGGGCTAAGTATAAAAATCCTCAAAATACCTCCAGACGACCTAGACTGTATGAGACTTGGGTTTGATTCCTGGGTTGGGAAGATCCCTGGAGGAGGGCTTGGCAACCCACACCAGTATTCTTGCCATGGGGAGAATCCCCATGGACAGAGGAACCTGGCAGGCTACAGTCCACAGGGTCGCAGAGTCAGACAGGACTGAAGCAACTTAGCACATGGAAGAAATTACTGATTGACTGGTTGAGTCTTAAAGGAGCATGAGCATGAAAAGGTAAAACATGAGGTAAAATAAGGTTCGCCTTATATCATACAAAAGAAACAAGTGTGTGTGAAAGGGTACAGACAAAAGGATGAAACAGTATTTTTAAGGAGTCTTTGGACAGAAGAGGAGTGGGAGAGAATAAGGAGGAATGATGATGGGAGAAGAGCATTTTAGTCAAATGATGGAATTAATTCAAGTTTCGTGCACTACTCAATAAGTCTACTGGGAAAATGTTGAAGATCTGATCAAAGCCTGTCATTATTTCCTAAACTTTTCAGTATTTCAAAATGTTTAATCATTATAATTAATGTTTTAACTGCAAAAAAATACAATTAAAGGACAGAGTGAAAAGGCAACCTATGGAATAGGAGAAAACATTTTCAAATCCTGTATCTGATAAGAGGTCCACATCCAGAATATATTAAGAACTGCTACAACTCAATGATCAAAAGCAAATATTCAAATTCCAAAAATGGGTAAAAAACTTGAACAAACATTTCTTCAAAGAAGATATACAAACGGCCAACAAGTGTAAGAAAAGATACTCAGCATCACTAATCATAAAAGAAATGCCACATCACCTCATATCCATCAGGATGGGCACTATCAAAAGAACAGAAAATAACCAGTATTGATGAAGATGTGGATAAATTGGAACTCCAGTGACCTGTTGGTAGGAATCTAAAATGGTGCAGCCATTAGGAAAAATGGTATAAAGGTTCCTCAAAAAATTAAAAATAGAACTTCCATGTGACCTAGCTTCCACTCCTGGGCACATATTCAAAAGAATTCAAAACAGGATCTCAAAGAGACACTTGCACACCCATGTTCACCACGGCATTATTCACAACAGTCAAGAGGTGGAACCAACCCAAATGACCATCAGTGGATGAATGAGTCAAGAAAGGATGGTGTATACATCAAATGGAATATTATTGTCTTTAAAAAGGAAGGAAATCTTGTCATATGCATCAATACAGATGAACCTTGAGGATATTATGCTAACTGAAAAAAGTCAGTCACAAAAAGATACATGACTATTCCACTTATATGAGGTATCTAAAATAAACTCTTAGAAACAGAAAGCACAAAGGTGGCTGCCATGGGTTTTGAGGAAGGGGGAAAAGGGGCAGGGGCATAGTGTTTAATGGGTATAGATTTGCAGTTTTACAAGATGAAAAAGTTCTAGAGATCTGTTACATGACAATGTGCACATATTAACACTACTGAACTATGCACTTAAAAAATATACTGTACTATGTACTTTACACTTAAAAATGGTTGAGATGGTAAATTTTAATGTTTTTCACACACTTTAAAAGTAAATAACAGCAAAACACACCAAAAAAGCAATGAAAAGCTGCAAAGTTTCAGACTACTTCATAAGGGGTCCCAAATGCCAATACAGGGACATGACTTGTACCAGCTATAAAATTAGTTAGCAAGTTTACAATGTTCAGTTTATAGTGAAATTTCAACTTTCTCAGTTGACAAAGTAACTGTTGGCAAGCTATACACCTGAAATCTGCAAAACACAAAATAAGTGAAACTGCCCAGCTCTAATCTACTGGTGCTGAGATGCTGACTGTGTCATCATGAATGGATTTTTTCCAAGCTCAGTAACTTAGAACTACATATTTGTAGTTACGAGTTTAAAAAAGAAATTGCATTAAATACAGTCAAACTTTTGGGTACTAAAAAGTCCAGTCTAATCCATATCAAACCTAATTTCATCTAACGTGAAGCTTTCCCCCTAAGACCAGCAGAGAGGAAAGTGTGGGGAGCCAGAGAATGAAAAGAGGCAAATGGCAGAAAAAGGAAAAGGAAATGTCCATCTATTCGTCTGTGGTCCTCTGGCCTGTAAAACACCTGTCAATTGCTAGAGCCCAAATGCCAGATCTCTCCAGTGAGACCCCGTCTCTGGATCCTCCATGCTGCTGAGGCAGGCAACGGGCCCTCTGGCTCATCTCTCTCAGTTCCTGCCCGTGGTTCGTCCACAGCCTCTTTCTGCTGGGGTCCCATGCCTGGAAGGCAGTCTGCACATGCAGGGAAGTTCCTTCAAGAAGACTCAGTGGTTGCCTCCAAGCAGACCTCCTGGCCGGCAGGAAGTGTCTGGCATTTGCTGCCCTCTCTCCACACACTGCTCCCCCCAGTCACCACCCCAGGTAGCTCCAGCCACACAGCTAGTTCCAGGTGAGAGGAAGACACCAGCCTCTGTTCACAGACACCTCCAAACTCCAGGAGAGGCATGCCACACTCCCTCCGGAGTTCTTCCTCAGGACTTCACCCTAAATCCACAGCAGCACCTGGCTGGTGACTGCGATTCAATAAAATGCCAGTCTCCTTTCACCGTCATCCCAGCCTTTCTGTTATTCTCTTGAGAGAACGACACACAGAGCGAAATCTTCCTTTCCCTCAAGGAAAAACATTCTCTCCTCCTGGGAGTTCTGTGCATGCAACTCATTTCCAGTCCTCCTGACAGAGGCTGGGTTACAGGATGGAGGGTGTAACACTTGCTAGACCCATTTAGCCACCCCTTTACAAGTCCCATGATAGATGCTTCTAGAATCTCTCTTGAGACTATATGGGTGCCTAGCACCTACTGGCTACAGCTCTGGATCTTGGCCAGAATTTTAGGCAAAATAAAAACTCCCATTTAATACACTACCATACATACTTCCTTACTAATAGGATAGAAAAATGAGAAGGGCTATATCAAATTGAGGTACTCGGTCATCAGGTATCCAAGGTACTTCCATGAAGTCGAAAATTCCTCCAAGAAGAGTTTAAAATTCAACTCTATTAAATATTAAAATAACTGCACAAATAAGCACTGCTGCACAGAAAAAGAAATCAACCCTGCTGAACCCAAGCTGTTGGCAGGCAGGCAGTCTCACCACACAATAGCTTGAACTGTCTGTCACCCAATGCTCAAGGTTTTGACTGTGTGCACAAAAGCAGGTTGGAGGTATCAGTGCGAAACATACAAAAGTAAAAGCTAAGCCCACCTGTATCAACACTGATGTGTACCATGAGGACTATCCAGGGAAGATGAAATCTTGGCTATTTTAGTAGCTGTACTGCCATTACTGTCCCTGCATTTTACACCATTCTCTCCAGCTTCAAACTCCAGGGTGAAAGCAGTCAGCAGGCTGAGCCTAAGGAGTAAGCCCACTCCTGTAACTCCTAAGAGGCAAGACCAGGAAACGTGCATTTGACCTGCATCAGCTTCCACAGCCAAAGGCAGGCCCTCCCCATGGCACACCAGTGGGCAAACCATAGTGGACACCAAATGTCTGTTAGAGACACTCCTTATCTTCTTCCTTGAAGAACTCAAAATATAAGTCAAAACAACACTGACAATGATAAACAATTTTATTTCTGCAAGTCCAAATTATATGCTAATAGCATTCCAAGTAAAAAAATAATTTATAAAAGCAGATCACTACCACAGTCTGCCATCATCAGTCAGAGTCAACAAAAAATGAAAGCTCCCAGAAGGGCTAAAATCATTAATGCAACGCTGATGACAAAGACGCCAGGAGATTATTTAATTTTTTATGTCAGATCATGCTAATTGTCATGTTTAACTTTGTAAATTGCTGCTTGTTAAACTATCCATTTACTAAAGTAATAAATAATGCATGTTGTGACATATTAGTGAAATTATTATTTTTAAAAACATCACAGACACAGATGAATAACCATTTCAGTGCAACCCCTTGTACCAGTAAGGAGAAAACAAGAGGATTTGATAAGTTATGCTGCTGCTGCTGCTTCAGTCGAGTCCGACTCTGTGTGACCCCATAGACAGCAGCCCACCAGGCTCCCCCGTCCCTGGGATTCTCCAGGCAAGAACACTGGAGTGGGTTGCCATTTCCTTCTCCAATGCATGCAAGTGAAGTCACTCAGTCGTGTCCAACTCTTAGCGACCCCATGGACTGCAGCATACCAGGCTCCTCCGTCCATGGGATTCTCCAGGCGAGAGTACTGGAGTGGGGTGCCATTGCCTTCTCCATTGATAAGTTATACTGCAGCAGAAAAAGCAAGAATTGTTACTGTATTTTCCTACTCCAAACTGACCCCCCACATTTCAGACTAGGTCCTCCACATTTCAGATACGGCCAATTCAGCTCAGCAAGGTACTTGGGGAGCCAAAACCAGAATCCAGAAAAATGCCTGGAGGCTTCCTGCCAAAGACAGCCCTCGAAGCAGCAGTACCAGCTAATGTCGAGGTTAAACTGGCAACGGAAGCGGGGCTGAGTTCAAAAGAAAGGCTGTAAAGAATTGCCAGGACCGGAAGAGCTGTTCCAAATCATGTCACAGCAAAGGTACAGGGATCATAGCTTTCCCTAAACAATGTTCTCAGTAAATCTTTCATGTTCAATTTCACCTCTTCATACAGGGCTCAGTTCTTCACTTTCACTGAATGGAGATAAATGCTAGGATTTCTTATGATCTCTTGTGAAAGAGACGTGGTTATTTGCAAATGCTGGAAGGCAGAGAGTAAAAACAAAGTTTATAGCACACATGTAATTTTAAAATTCAACCATTTGCATAAGGAAAAAAAAAAAAATCCTGGGCTCTACACACAAGATCTGAATATTTATATTATAAAAAAAAAAAAAACTCTCAGAAACTAAATCGGAAAATTTACAAAAATTTTTTAAGTTTTTTTAAAAAAAAACTTTACAAAAATTAACCAATGATGATAGAAAAAGATTTAACACTTGGTAACCAAAGGATTCAACGTAAACTATATGCCTACTTAATCAAAGTTAAACTTCCAAACTTGGCCTTCTTAGCTCTTCATGGCCCAGCTATAACTTACCTTTTAAAATCTTACTTCCTACTGCTTCCCTTTTATCTACCTTTCCCATCTACCTATTTACATGCCTGTACCAGCAAGCGGCACCGCTCCCAGTTCCCCATATTCTCCTCTATGCCCTTGTTCACAGCAATAAGCCCTTCTTCCCTTCCGCCCGCATCGCTCCTTAAAAGTCAACGGGTTCAAATTCCACTCTTCATCCAATGACTACCCCAATGACATCTTGGCCAGGAAATCTTCCTGGGTTTCCCAGGGAGTGCTCTTCCGTTCCTCTGGCTCTCAGAGCTCTGGCTGACCTCTTACAAGAAACTACACTCTGTACCTTTTCAACAGTCATTTAGTTTACAGGGGGCTTCTCTTGTGGCTCAGCTGGTAAAAAAAAATCCGTCTGCAATGTGGAAGACCTGGGTTCGATCCTTGGGTTGGGAAGATCCCCTGGAGAAGGGAAAGGCTACCCACCCCAGTATCCTGACCTGGAGAATTTCAGGGACCATACAGTCCATTGGGTCGCAAAGAGTCGGACACGACTGAGCAACTTGCATTGAGTTTACAGCATTAGCACTAAACTCTGTGTTTACCTTCACAATGTAGCTCTAACTTTCCGCAGAGACACCCACACTATGCTCTGTGTACAAAGATCTCCTGCTCGGGCCTCCAGAACAGGGCAGACCCTCCCTCCAACCTACGGTTTCTACCTGCCTTGTTACACCCCTCAGGTAAAAAGTTCATTTACTCCTCTGGCTCTTCATCACCAGGACTTAGTTCTCCACCCAGACAATGCACTTTCTTTCAGTAGCATTGAGTAACACTTTGTGGTTTGACCTGTTTTCTGCTTCACCGTACCATTACCTTAACCAAACAGTGGATGGGACACCACTGACCAGGCTTGTCCCAGGGAACCCCTAGTTAGTAGATGAATAACCCCACAGTACTTAGCCCTGGCTAACCTGCTGCCACCCTGTAGACTGAGCCCTTCAACCTTTCACACTGACAGTAAAGGTGACCATGCCGACTGGCCCTGGGCTCGAGTGTCCTGCTCCACGCTTCTTTTGGGCCTCAGTACTCAAGTCTCTCCCCATGCATCTTCACAGCTCCTTAACTTCTTAATGAGGCTGAACAATCTCTCAGCCATGCAAGCCTTACAGTCTCAGATGAGCTGAGTATCAAATATAAGATAGGGAAAAATGACTCAGATGACACAGATAACTAGGCAGCTCTATCTCCCCATATATATAGACACACTGATTTAAAAAATGTGAAAAACATGTTTTGGAATCCATGAAATACATTTAGAACAGAAATGAATTTATTTTATATATAGATTTCATGTGCATAATACATAAAGAATCTATGAAATGCAATACATACAGAAATAGATCTAGTTCTGAGGGTTTTTTTTTTTTAACATAAATGTGATAATTTTGTAATTTATTTTTCTCACTAAGAAGGTATTTGGGAGAGTTTACCATACAAGCTGCATACAGATCCACTACCACACTGTTATTAGGTGTGGCATAATATTCTATATGCTGGCTATACCACTGTGCATTTAGCTTTTCCAGTATTTCACCACTGCTAACACAGAGAGAATAAATGTGTGCCCATGTATATTGTACTAGACACAAAATTACTGAATCAAAGGTATGTGACTTTATTTTCATAGACACTGTCAAACTGCCTTCCAAAAACACCTGAACAATTTATATGCTCACTATATATAAAGTACATCCATTTTTTTCTCACTGTCACCGAAAGGGAATATTATTCATCTTTGTAACTTCTGTCAATATAACAGGAAAAAAAAAATCTGATTGTTCTGGTTCCTCATATTCTCTACATTTATCCTTTGTCTATTACACATGGTCTATTTTCTCCTAGTCTCCTACTTGTCCTTTAATTACACTTGTGATTTTGTCTTTGGTGACACAGAGGTTTCAAATCTTTGCAAGTCCAATTTACTCATCATTTCCCATCTGTACCTGAGTTTACTTACATATAGGAAATATTTTCTTCTAATAGTAACTCATTCTTTTCAATTCCGCTGGGTCCTGGCCTGGCAGTGCTTACGGGGAGAAGGCATACACTCCCATGACCCAAACACTGGAAAATTTCCACAGCTACCCTGAGCCCACCTCTGAAAGGGGCAGGTGCCAGCCAGTGGGCACCAGGAAGGCCTAGCCAGTTCCCTCCCTTAATGCCTGAAGCAGAAGCCTAACCTATTCCAGGCCTGTGTGCCAAACCGGTCAGCCCGAATCCTGGCCCAAGGTACACAGAGGCGAGCATCCCACTCTCCGTGGCTGAGTTCCCGAACCACGAGTGTCTGGACACCTTGTGTGAAGACTGCCAACCCAAGGCCACACACACACCCCCACCACCACCTCAGCCTCAGAGGTGACAGACTGTAACAGGGATGTGGTGCTGCATCCCTGACCTGGCAAAAACAAGCCCAGAGTGACAGTGCGTACCCACAGCAGGTAAGTCTGGTGACTGGATCCTGACAGGCCCAGCTGCCAAGACAGGCTGTGTGACAGGGACTCCTGTCCCCAGGGGAAAAACCTGGCCCTTCTCCCTCCACATCTGCACCATGAGATCAGATCACTGACTCCAGCTCCCCACTGTTTACACGGCCTCCCTCTCTCAGCCTATGACCTACTGCTCCCCGCCTGCCTGAGCTTTACCCCTCAGGCCCTCATGACTCACCCAACTGCCAGAAAGAGGGCCCAGGACAGTTAGGTTCCGGGTTCCCTGCCTCCCAAGCAGTGCCTAGTGGCTCACTGGGAAGACCTAGGGCTGTGGAGGGTCACAGATTGGTGGGAACACACCCCGCTCTGCTCTAAATTCATGATTAATTTAGCTAAAATCACAGAACTTCATGGGCAAGTGAAGTGGCGACACAGAGCAGGCGCAGGTGCCGCCTGTTCTCCTGCGGCTTTCCTTTGTCCCTGGGTTTCCAACTGAGAGCAGAGCCAACTGAACCCAGGATCTTGTCAGTTTAAAGGGAAAAAAGCTGAGTTCCTGCAAGTTTTTAAAAAATCTGGCTTACTTAACACTCTCTATACTTCTGTTTAAGGGAATATTTATATACATTAGAAAATCCTGGCTGTTGAGCCAGACTTAGCATTTATTAAGAATCCCTCCTCATGGAGGTGAGGAGAAATGTGTGTGCAGAGGTGGCGTGGGGGTGTGGGGGGATTCATGCCCAGTATCTCTGCCTCCAGCTTTCCAGAGTCTTGGGAAAGGCCATCTTTCAGAAATGCTGAAGACCTGAGGGGCCTGCTCAAACACATCTGGAACTCAGCAGAGCTTCTCACAGTGCACACCTGGAGAAATCCCAGTCCCACCTCAACCCTCTCTCACTCCAGATTAATCTTGTATGTCGGGATCTTAATGTTCCCAGATGTAAACAGTTCCTTCTTGGGCTGTTACAGCCCCAGCCAGGCCGCAAAGCCCTGAAGCCGAATCCTGACTTCAACAGTCTGATGATAATACCCTACTTGGCCTGGCATTCTGAGCTCTACAAGGAACCCCTTTGGACAGAGCTCACCCCCTCAGCTTACCAAAACCTCCCCATTAAGACTCAAATAGGAAAAAAAAAAAGACTCAAATAGAAAACTCCTTGAGGGGACCACCTAAGTTCCGTTCACTCCTAAGGCCTCCACGTTTAGTATAGTTCTTTACACACAGGAAATATTTTCTAAATATTTGTTCAATTAATTTTATTGGAGTTATTTTTGGACTCAGTTTTTTTCTCAAAGAAGTTCATTTCTAATATATTTAAGTCTGATAAACTTACTCCTTTGTTAAATAAGGCTTTCCCTATGGCTAACAGCAACGCTGTTTACTAACTTCAAATTTAACCAGTTGAGGCTGGTTCCACCCAAAATGAGAAACCTTGACAGCCCAAGATGTCGTTATACTAAAGGGTGATTTTCTACATGATCTAAATCTCTGTTGTCTAATATGATAACCACTAACCAACCACCTGTGACTATTTAAATTTTAATTTTAAAGAAAACTTCAAATTTAACTCTTGGGTCTCACTAGCCACATTTAAGTGCTCAACAGCCACAAGTGGTTAATATTGGACAAGGCAGACACAGAACATATTTCCTTCATTCTTTTGATCAGCATCACTCTAGATGCAATATAAATCTTGAAAAACTGAACAATTCTTAGCTTGCATCCAGTAAGTATCAGATCATCAAAGTGCCATGATTAAATTAAAAATATACTGCTCCTTTAATTAAATCAATAGAAGGAAACATTCACTGATCAGCAAAGCTTTTATAATAGTAGATTTGTCTCATGACAATGAAAAATTTAAACACAGCATAGTTCTCATCTATCTCTGGTTGCCAAAAATAATATGCTAGGCAGAGGGCAATGCATACTTTAAGTTACATGTCTCCTCTGTATGGCCAGATAAAATTTCTGGTTAATGGTCATTTAAGGAACTAAATTTTACATAACCCTTAATGCCTTGGGCCAAGTGTGGAAACACTTAGAACTTTTTTCAAGCCAGGAATTTCACCATGTGTGCATACAAAACCAAAGTATCTAAATCCTCTAAGAGTTCAGAATCTGAAAATAGGAGAAAGTCTGCCATGAATATGTTAAGTATGTAAATTATAACAAAGGAAGCCTCTACTATGTGGGTCAATCTCCCACCCCTTCCCACTAAATGCCATTTTCCTTAACAGATAAAATACACACATGGGGAGTGAGAGAAAAGTGATCTTCTGCAGACTTCTAGGAACAGAGACTTCAAGGTAAAAGATCCAGAAAGCAAAGTTACATCACTTTGACAGAAAAGTTTTTTCCCACGGTGAAATCAGTAAGAGGGACAATAAATGCACAATGAAAAAAAAAATCAAAACCACGGTGGACAATGACAGAGGCCTGAAGGTAAAGACAAGATAAAAAAAAAAGAGTCAGGGTATAAAATGGTACGTTAGAGTCTGAATTTTACACGTTTTTACTATATATTTGTGACATTCTTACTGGGCTGTCCACCACCCTGTCTAAGAAATCGAGCTTTACCTACTACCCAAGGTCATTCATTTACCACTTCTTACTGAGATGTACTCTACTTTAAGGACCACTGAAGTGGGTCACAAACAATTTGACTGTCTTCAGGTCAGTTTTCTGCTCTATCCTAAGACCAGTGATTTACACCTAACAGAAATATATCCCTAAATTTCTGCCAGGAGGGCAGCGGGAGGTATCATGGGCAGGCAACGGACTGGAACTTTTAACTTTCATCTCCCTTTTCCTGCCACAAGCACCTCACAGTCCTAAAATGGAGATCATCTTTTTATGCCTGACTCTGCCCTTAAAGAGCTGTTTATCATCACAAAAAAAAACTGTATTTTTTCCCTTGGAAATATACATGTTCTGTGACAGGACAGGAAATCCTTAGACCATGATGGGTAGAATCGTACTGGGCTCACAGTACTGACCTTGACTTCACTGGAAATTTTTAAGAGGTTAAAATCTCATCCAGGTAAGAGAGAAACAGATGAGAAACAACTTAATCTCCCATTTTATACATCCATTATTTCAATTGCATTGCTGACTGTCTGTAACCTTTTTACAAACTCTCAGAAACTCAAGCAAAAACAATGCATGAGTCACTCTCTCAATAGCGTATAAATGATGAGGAATATGTTACTATATGCACACTATCATTCACTGAAATTTTTACTTAGCTGTTTTTAATAAATAAAATACACATGATCATCAAAAGTATATGTATTATAAGCATGTTACAGATTCTGGCACTGATTTCCTTAAAATTCAGAAGGAGGTAAATCAAAAAAAGCACTAACGTATCAACCTTCAGAAACCAAGTTTAAAAGGTTTAAAACACTAAAAAAAAAATGTTTTAACCTCGATTTACCAGATATTAGGGAAGAAATTAACTTTTTTAAACAAAGATAATTTTTAAAAGTAAGCCATCTTGTAAAATGTTTATCTAACCAAATCCTGGCATGCTGGCTACAGCATCTCTATTGACATACCTAAAAAACCACAAATTACTATGAAATTGGTCTGGAAACAAGTGGCCCATGGAGAAAAAGTGTTTAACAAAGAAAGGTTTCTCTCTAAATGACATTAGTATTCACAGAGCGGAACAGCTTGTTACAGATGCATGGCATTAGCCTCACGTTCAGTAATACCTTAACTAATAAGAGAATATATCCGAATATCACACTTCTTTTTTATAAAATATAATTATCAGAGGCTAGAATTGAGAGGCCCAGGGATGAGTTCCAGGATGTCAGATAAGAAGATGGCTGCAGAATGAAATTATCATTAAATATTAACTAAAAGTCAAACATGCAAGAAAATATAAAATATGCATCAGACAGTTTGAGGAAGAGGTTGAGGAAAAAAGAGAGTAAGCCAGATTACTTTAACAGCAAGAGGAGAAATAAGAGGAATTTCTATTTGAACAGGAAAGGGAGGACAGCAGAGGAAATCTTGAAGGAGGGGCAGGGCTCCAGGCTCTGAGTGAGATGAAGGGGAGGATTCTGCCAGCCACAGAAGACACATCCAGTCTGGGTCTCAGCAGCAGGGAAAGGAGTGGGGAGGGTCTTTCCAATCATACCCTTCCCCCTGCAGATCACCCACCAAGGGCCTGTCCATATTAAGACTGCCTTCAAGGTCAACCTCAGCAGGAAGCCTAGGAGGGCTTTTGGTGTCTAAAGCTCTACCCCTACACAGTATACTAACCTGCAGCATAGAGTTTAACCTGCAAATGATGCCTGAGATAATATAGACTTGTTTTCAGTACAGTCAGTCAATCAATCAAAAGTATCAGTGGAAGATATCAAATTATTATGTTTTGACAGAAGGACAGAAGTTGGAGTCTGGGATGTCTGAAGCTGGCCAGAAGGGGAGGCAGGGAGCTAAGGGCAGTGGAAATGTCAGAAATGAGGGATGTGCAGCTAGAGGCCAGCACTTCACTTTACACAGGTTGATCTCAGGAAAGTCTCACAATAAGCCTACAGATGAAGTGGAGAGAGCCAATGAGGGTAATTCTGATGTAAATCTACCCCCAATCTTGGAAAATGAAAGCTATCTAATGAGAGTCAAACAATAAGTTATACACAGTATCCTTAAAGAATCAGAGTAAGATATGCCTGAAGACCCAACAATTCTACTCCTAGCTAGGTTTATTCTAGGAGAATATAGGTGTGTTTCAGGCTTCCCTGATGGCTCAGCAGTAAAGAATCTGCCTGCCAATGTAGGAGACATAAGAGATGCAGGTTCAATCCCTGGATAGGGAAGATCTCCTAAAGGAGGGTGTGGCAATCCACTCCAGTATTCTTGCCTGGAGAATTCTGTGGACAGAGAACCCTGGAGGGCTATAGTTAATAGGGTCTCAAAGAGTAGGACATAACTGAAGCGACTTAGCACACATGCACATAGGTGTATTTCGAAAGATCTGAACACATGTGTCCACCCAAAAACTTGTACACAAATGTTCGTAGCAGTATTCAAAACAGCCAGAAAGTAGAAACAGCCTAAATGTCTACCAACTTATAAATGGATAAACAAAATATGACATATCCATACAGTGGAATGTTATTCAGCAATTAAAAGGAAAGAACCACTACTCCCTGCTACAACTTGAATGAACTTGAAAACATTATGCTAAGTGAAAGAGGCCAGACATAAAAGAGGCCACAAACTGTATGATTCCATTCAAATGCAATGTCAAAAACAGACAAATTCCCAACAGCCAGTACACAGACTAAAAGTTGCCAGGGGCTGAGATGACTGCGAGTGGGTACAGGGTTTCATTTTGTAATGAAAATGTTCTGAAACTAGGTAGTGGTAAAGGTTGCATGGCTTTGTGAATATACTAATAAAACCACCGAACCATATACTTTTAAAAGGGTGAATTTTAGGATATATGAATTATATCTCAATTTTTCAAAAAAAATATTTGCTTGAAGACAATAAAATATCCAAAGACTGTCTATCAGAAGGGGAGACTTGTCAGCAACAGCAGCTCAGAAAGGGTGAAGAAACAAAATGGCAGTGTCCAGAGGAGAAGCTTCACCTGCCGAGAAACCAGGAACTTGGTCTGGTCCTGTTAAAAAGGCTTTTTTTTTTTCTTGCCACGTGTGGCTTGTGGGATCTTAATTCCCTGGCCAGGGATCTAACCTGAGCCCTCAGCAGTGAAAGTGCACCGTCCTAACCACGAGACCACAGGGAATTCCTTCAGTTCAGGTCAGTCGCTCAGTCGTGTCCGACTCTTTGTGACCCCATGGACTAGAGCATGCCAGGCTTCCCTGTCCGTCACCAACTCCCAGAGCTTGCTCATATTCATGTCCATAGAGTTGGTGATGCCATCCAACCATCTCATCCTCTGTCGTCCCCTTCTCCTCCAGCCTTCAATCTTTCCCAGCACCAGGGTCTTTTCAAATAAGTTAGTTCCTCACATCAGGTGGCCAAAGTATTGGAGTTTCAGCTTCAGTATCAGTCCTTCCAATGAATATTTAGGACTGATTTCCATTAGGATTGACTGGTTGGATCTCCCTGCAGTCGTCTTCTCCAACACCACAGTTCAAAAGCATCAGTTCTTCAGCACTCAGCTTTCTTTATAGTCCAACTCTCATAGCCGTACATGACTACTGGAAAAACCATAGCTTTGACTAGATGGACCTTTATTGGCAAAGTAATGTCTCTGCTTTTTAATATGCTATCTAGATTGGTTACAGCTTTTCTTCCAAGGAGCAAGTGTCTTTTAATTCCATGGTTGCAGTCACCATGTACAGTGATTTTGGAGTCCAAGAAAATAAAGTCTGTCACTGTTTCCATTGTTTCCCAATCTATTTGCCATGAAGTGATGGGACCGGATGCCATGATCTTATTTGTCTGAATGCTGAGTTTTAAGCCAAGTTTTTCACTGTCCTCTTTCACTTTCATCCTGTAATTCCTTAGAAAGGCTTTTCTGAACAGCATTAGCACTATGGAATTCACCCCAGGCTGGAGTGAACAGAGCCCCCTGGAGTTGAGTAACACTGCACCCCAAAGACCCTTTGTCAAAAGCTCAGATGTACTAAGCAGCTTCTGCTTCCAGGATGCTCCACGGATCCAATATCACTTATTTCTTGTTGTACATTATTAAATTATTTAATAGCCTGATAATTATTTTGTATAATTTACAATTAAATATTTGATATTATTAAATTATTATTAAAATTAAATTATTAAGTCACCTTTCAATCTTTGTAAGCCCAGCCAAGGCCATTTTATCCTCAAGAGATAACTCACTTCTGTATTTTTAGACCCAAGAGAATATGGTAAGACTAAGGTGACAACCACCCTGGTTTTCCTAGGACTGTCCAGGCTATATAGTACTGAAAGCTCTGTATCCCAGGAAATTTCTCAGTCCCAGGTAAACCAGGATAGTTGGTCACCCTAAATAAGACCCTGAAGTTAGTAACTACACCAAGACAATGTCACCCTATCAAGGGCAGACACTGTACAGAATGACTGGCAGAAATTCCTTCTCACCATCTTTTCCTTTGCGTTCTAACCAGAGAGACTGCAAAGTTAAACTTGCGACCTCCCAGAGTACTTGAAGCTAGTGACGACGGTGTGACTCAGCTCAAGGCAATGAAATATAAGCACAGAGGACAAGATGCCTCATTTCCTGAACAGAAAGGAAAAGCCTCCCCAGGAGAAAGCTTGTACTGCTACCCCTGGCCCTTTCCCTCTTTCCCTGGTGGAACACAGCAGTGGTGACTACACATGAAGAAGCTACATTGTGAGAATGGGAGGAGTGTGAGGAAGGCCTCAATGCTAAGGACGGCGAAGCAGAAAGATGCAAAGGTGGAATCGTGGCATCTTGGCAGCCTTGGAGCGCCTACCTTGGCTGCTGCAAGAGACAAAAACCCCTGCTTGTTCAACCTCCACTGAAGCTCTTGACTATCTACTCTCCAATGTCCCTTAGCTACAGTACCGGTGAAACTTCTCGAGAAAGAGTCATCAGGCTACTCCAGGTTTAAAGGGAATCATGAGAAACAATATTAAAAAGTGAATTGTTCTCATTTTTATACCAGGTATGCATATTTTATTAAGAAAAAAAAAGGCTCAGGGATGGAGTACAGCATGGATCAGACCTGGGATGGGGGTATTTCCTGGTTTTCTGGGTATACAAGGTAAATGTTTTAAAGCTGAAAGGTTAATAGTCTGTTTCATAGTCAGGAAACAGGCATGAAGGTCAAATCTACAACATCAAAATGGCCTCTTCAAAATGTCGTATAGTTTTCTTGGAAATATTCCATTTTGAATCAACAAATGTTTTTTAACTTTTAAAGCTTCAATAGATACTTAATCTTTCCACTTCATGGATGAGCAGACTAAGGCTCAGCGGTAAAAGTGAAAGGCCCACAGTCACACAGTTAGGAGGCAGAGGAGCCGGGACTGAGACTTAGCCCCAGTCCTAAGACTCCCTGCCTCTGACCCAGGGCTGTCAGGGCTGGAGAGGGTGCTTTGAAAGATGTACCAGTTTGCCTAAACGAGGATAGGACAAGATGAGGCTCCACATGGTGGCACGTATAACTTCAGCACGGTTTCTTTAAAAAAAAAAAAGTGTAAACAAATCCAAGTTTATTATAAAGAGGCTTTACTCTATTTATAAATATTTACATATTAATATATATGTGTGGGTATTAGATAATAAAGTATCTTGTGGATCAAAATAGTCTGTTGAGATATCTATAATACAATTATTAAAAATAAATAAAATGAAAAAAGATTTCATTTGCTGAGCAGGGAGAAAATGAAAAGTAAAACTGCTCAAAATACCTAATGAAATGAAAACCAGGCCCCCTTCCTGGGCTAATCTTTGAATGTCAGTATTCCCGGAGACCCGCCCTCTCCTCAGCAACCGCTGTTCCCCAGACTCTTCTCACCCATCCCACACAATAGACTAGAAATGCCTCAATATTTCGGTGTGTCCTCTCGGACACTGCTCCACACCCAAGACCTTGCTTCTCCTTTATCTCAGTTGCACATTATTCCCTGCCTCCAATCTCTCTGCCCCACAATCAACGTGTCACACTTCACCGGTTATGTATCTGAAATATAAATCTCTCCTCCACTTAAAAGCCTCCTGACAGAATAGAATCCAAGTTTCTTCACTGGACACAGCCCTACCATCCTCTCAGCCTCATCTTCCCTCACACTCCCCCTCCTCCGAGCCATACACTCTGTTCGGCCATCTGCTATTTATCTGTTGCCCAAATGTGCATTCTGGCTTGCACCGCCAAAGTTCTGGGTTCACTGTACCCTCTGCCTAGAATGCCATCCCCACTTCTGGGCTGTCTGGTGCACTCTGACACTAGACCTCAACCTAAAATTTCCTTCCTCTGCAAACCCTTGCCCAGCAAAACAAGTTTCTCTCCTTCTTTGTGCTCTCAAGCTAACTTCTTCATGCCGAGCCCAGTTACTTAGAACACAGCATGAGCGCTAGTTGCATAGTTAGTAACCGAAGTACCCAACTAGGGTCTCCCTGGCTGGCGGGTACATACCAGATCATAACAGGTAGCCAGTAAACAGATACGAAATATTTCATGGGTCACTGACAAAGAGTGAAACCCATTTGTCCTTGAGTTTCTTAAGGAAAAGAGTGGTGTCTTAATCATTTCTGTATCCCTAATAGCAGCAAACCTGAGAGGCCCAATAACTATGTGCTGAACTCGCCATCATGGCTCCTTACAAAGACTGCCACTGAGTTGGGATTTAAGGCCACCCCTTTCTGTGAACTGAGAAATGTCTACTCAGACAGAGGTGTCATTCAGAGAAAGTTCACTTTGACAGATATATTTTTTATTTGTTTTAAACTTTTGTACAACCAGCATGCATTATTTTTATAATTGGGTATTTCCCTTTGAGGAAAGAGTGGGAAGAGAGACTGTCGATGTTATTACTCATTGTTGATTATATAGGATTAGAATCCAAAACAAATTATCCTTAAATTCAGAAAAGGCTGGAGAAATATTCTCTCTTCAAACCTCTATGCTTTTGACAATGAGAATCTTAAAAACCACGTTTCTCTTTCCCCTTAGCTTTCAGAATGTTTAGAACTAACTTATTCAGTATAGACATAGGATTTATCTAGTCCTTCATCTTAATTATTTCTGTTACTTTAGAAAAGAAGATTAGTATATTAAATATATTTTAATCACTTAAGTCACCTAAAATCATTTTTTGGATCCAGGCACAGTATAACCACCATATATAAAGGTGAAATTTGGCAAAGTCACTTTCAGCAGCATCAAAACCATAGTAAAGCCTTGGAAAAAAGTTCATATCTCTCAAATCTTGGCAAAATCATTCCCCCCTTTTCTAAATTATTTCAACGAATTTTAAAGAGCTTCTTCACTTCAAATGGGATTTTAAAACCACCACATATTTAAGCATCATTAAAAATCTGGTGTAAAGTATTAGACTCCCCACATTGACGCATAAAACCTTAGCACTACATTATTCTGCTCCCAGAAACCCCTGCAGCTGGCTTACTTTTGCCATGGAATACAAGGCCTCCTTAAATTGAGAAATAATTCTGTACAATAATTAACAAAGCAATAACTCCTCAAAATAAAACTCTGCCTTAGTATTTGGAGATGCCTAAGAAATAGTACTATGAAAAACACACACACAAAAGCAAAGATCAGCTTTTGATAAACGAGTCTTTGCATGAGAAACAGTAACATCAGTCACAAAAAAAGAACACTTCTATGTATCTCCCACATTCCATACATAACAGAGGAGACATGATCCTAAGAAGTCAAAGTCCATTTTTTTTACTGCCACAGTGAAAAAATGGGAGATACATTTACATTTTCAGAGCTCTTCAAATAGTGGGCAAAGTTGACACGAAGTTGCAACTGCAAATATTTGTTCTTTTCTTGGTTTAAAACTTTCACGATGATAAAAATTCTGTATAAAGAGCCACTAATTAAAAAGGAATCTATTTGTCTTATAGGATGCTTGAATTTCTATGTTTATTTGAGATGAATAAAATGGTACACACTAGAAAGCAATGGGAATTAGAATTTTTAATTTTATTGGTTTAACGAGTTCCTCCTGAGCTTTCATTTGTCAAATTTAAGAAGCTCCTTTACACAATAATTTGTTTGACAAGGTAGCAGTATGGTATAAATTAATATCTCCCCTGACCTTGAAAGTACAGAAGGACAGAGACTTCGCTGGCAGTTCAGTGGTTAAGACTGTGCGTCCAAGGCAGGGAGCACAGGTTTGATTCCTGGTCAGGGAACTAAGATCCCACTAAGTTCCTGCCTGGCACAGCCAAAAAAAAAAAAGTGGAAGGATGATGTGTGGTGAAGAAACAGCAAATTAAATGTCTGAGAAAAAGACAATTTTCTATTACTTTGATTTTAGGATCACTTGATATTCCCATTTAATGGTAACTGAGTAAGAAGGTCCCCTCATTGTGCAAGACTCCTTAAATATCTCAGAGAACTAGCTAAACCAAATTGATTATCGCACAGCACCCACAGACAAACAGCCATTTCTGCTACTACTTAACCTCTATACTAACCTGGAATACAGACCTTAAGCCTGAATTGATTTCTTATAGTAAGCACCACTGCAACAAAAAACTAGGGAGTTATTGAGTTCTTATTATGTGCTAGGGACTGTTTGAAACACTCTGTGTGTATTACCTAATTTAATTTACCAAACATTTCTGTGAAAGGAGTACTATTCTCCCTAATTTATCAAATAAGAAATTTAAAAACACCTATCTCACACAGAGAAGTAACTTCTCAGAATAAATAAATTCACTTACTGATAGTAAATCCAGGGCTCAAAAGCAGGGAATCAGCTGCTACATAAATTGATATTGGGCCCTCCCCCCTCCCTCCAGAAAACATCTTCTCCAAGCGCTCACAGAGCTTTTCTTCACCTTTCTCTTAATTGCCCTTGGGCTCTGTCCCCAGGCCTCTGCTCTTCTGATCCACACTCCCAGCTCACCCACTCCAGATCCATCCAACCTCCCAGCCTCACCCCGGGAAGCTCATCGAATCTCAGTCCTTTTAATATCAGCTATATACTAATGCTCTCAAATTCTCCAGTTCAGACTCTGACCTAAGACTTTGACCATCCAACTGACCATCCTGGGTCTCCACTTCTATGTCCAACAGGCCTCTGAAACTCATAGCCAGGAACAGAACTACTGAATTACTTTTCTCTACATCTCTACATATTTCTACATCAGCCTCTAGTCTTCCTCACCAGTAAATGGCTCCATCGTCCACCTAGATTTATCCCTGTATCCCTTCCCTCTACATCCTATTTTTATTGATAGGATATTTATTTATAGGATAAATAAAATTTATCCTAAATTTTATTGAAGTATAGCTGATTTACAATGTTGTATTAATTTCCGTTGGACCACAAAGTGATTCAATTATACATATACATGTGTATGTGTGTGTATATATATATATACCCATATATATATATGTGCTAAGTCACTTCAATCATATCCAACTCTTTGCAACCCTATGGACCACAGTGGGCCAGTCTCCTCTGTCAGTGGGATTCTCCAAGCAAGTATACTGGAGTGAACTGCTATGCCCTACACACACACACACCCCTAAAAGGAGTACTGGGACCTCAACTTAAAACCCCTGAACTTGGTGACCTCAGAGGCCACCTGGTACTTTAAAATGTTACTCTCTAGTTGAAGAACTACACAATGGTCTAACTACACTAGGGCTTCCCTGGTGGCTCAGACAGTAAAGAATCTGCTTGCAATGCAAGAGACCCTGGTTCAATCATCCCTGGGTCGGGAAGATCCCCTGGAGAAGAAAATGGCAAACTACTCCAGAAATCTTGCCTGGGAAACCCCATGGACAGAAGAACCTGGTGGGCTACAGTCTATGGGGCCGAAAGAGTTGGCCATGACTTAGCAAGTAAACCACCACCACCGCTATATGTGTTATATATTTCCTTTCCATTATGGTTTATCACAGGATATTGAATACAGATGCCTGCACTATACAGCGAATAGGTCCTGTTAGCTTCGTCTCCAAAAAAAATATCCTAAATCTCACTTCCTCTCTTTCCACTCTCCCTTTATCCCCTCGCTACAGTTCTGTCCCGCCAAAACCCTTGGCTTGTTTCCAACTCAGGACCTTTGCCTGGGCTATTGCTTCTGCTTGGGTCCTTCTCCCCTGAAGCAAAGCTGCACCTTTGGTTTCACTTGGGGTTGAATGCAAATGTCACCTTCTCAGAGAGGCCTTCCTGGATCAGTCCTCCTAAACCTTTAGAGCACCTATCACTCAAAAAAACTGAAGGAATCGTAAAGTTTCACTTGGTAACGTGTTTAAAGGTAAGCTCCTTGAGGGCCAGAGCTGTTTCGCTCATTGGGGTTGCCTAGAACAACAGCCTGGCACACGGCAGGCACTCAGTATTTCTTGACTCCAAGACTGGAAGGGGAGGATGACTATGAAGTCTACAAAAAACACACTGACCTAAAGCCCATCAATCATTAAGAAAATAAACAACACAGGACAGCCAACAGTAGCCACCCAAGTAAGTTTATCTTCTGCTTTCTTATTCCCATGGGGACTGTAAGACCTGTCTGCAATAATCCTGCGCGTGGTGCTTCAATTTTCAATGGTAACTCAAAGTAAATAACACATTTTATATCATGATGAGAATATACATATATACATATTTAACTAAAACTGAAGTTTCATGAAACATTACTTATCCTTTCCACACAGGACATGCTACAATGTTTTGGTTTTTTTTTTACTGTTTTTTAAAGCTGCTAACAACTACTACATCAATTTCACAATCAACTAATGGGACAGGATTCAGTTTGAAGAACACTTTTAACTCACGCCTATATTAAGTTTCTTCTGGGTAAAGAGAGTAAAATTTCTGTCTACACCTGTCAACTTCAAATGAGCCACTTTATAGCCCTGGGTCTCACCTCACCTGTAAAATAAATCACTATGTTAACTATTCATAAAGTGGCTGTCTTGAGTAGAATGGATTGGGGATGAGAGTACCTTGGGAAGAAGATTCTTTTGGAACTCAATCTGTTACCCTAAGGAGGCAATTTCTACCTCCTACTCTTCCCCAGGCCACCACATCCACTCCATCAGCAAGTTCCATTAGTTCTACCTCCAATTCACATTTCAAATCTGTCCTCTTCTCTCCATCCCTCTGTGACACCGCAATCCACGTCTCCATCATCCCAACAGCCTCCTTCCAGACTTGGAAGAGAGTACCCCTACTCTGGTCCCCTGTAATTCCTGTCACACACAGCAGCTTTAGAGACCTTTAAAGTTTTGTTTCGGGAAAAAAAAATTCAAACCTTCAGAAAAGTTGCAGGGATATTACAATAAACAGCCATATGTCCTTAACATATTTGTCACCTTCTATTCCTCCTTTTTTTCCCCTGAACTATTTGAGAATAAGCTGCAAAGACGACTCTTCACCCCTCTTAAGAACAAGGACACTCTTTTCATAACCACAAGGAGTTATCAAATTTAGGAAACTTAATATTGATACAATACTAGTATCTAATATGCAGTTTGTATTCAAATTCTGCCATTTATCCCAACACTGTCCTTTAGAGTTAACATTTCCTACCTCCCCCACCCCAATCCAGGATGGCACATTTCATTTAGGTGTCATGTCTCTTGAAGATTTTAAAAACATAAATCAGATTCTGTTGTTCCCTAACTTTAAACTCTCTGCTGTTATGGTTCTCTCTGTTACAGCCACACAAGCCGCCCTTTTCTTTCTCAAACACAAGGGAGGACCCTCCCCTTCTGGAGCCCCTCAGCTCTTTCCACAGCTGACCCCTCCTCATCTTTTCATCTCTCCTCAGGGACTTTCCAGGGCACAGTGTCTACAGACACATCCTTGGTTTTCCTCTGTCTCACTTCATTCTTGATTACCTTCCTGTCACTTAACAGTCTGTATACACCTTGTTGGCTTATTTGCTTATCAGCACCTAATTCTGTGAAAGGAGAACAGTGTGTGGCTATTTTTGAGTGAATAAATGAAAGACTAAACAAACAGCTTTTTTAAAAAAAAGTGGCCTTGTCAAGACCTCACTGTGTAAGATTGCACACTGGAAGGGACAAGTCAGTGAGACCCCTTCTCCTCTGAAGGGACAGCAACAGCACGTGGGCACAGCCGGGGTGCAGTCAAAGTCTCAGGTCAGAGTCTGAACTGGAGAATTTGAGAGCATTAGTATACAGCTGATATTAAAAGGACTGAGATGCGCACCCTCAGGTAAGCACTGCGAAGGTTTCTAAGACCAAGAATGACGAGGGGGTTAGCGGGCCAGCACAAGGTGGTTTCGAGTGTTACAAGGACCCACGTCTTCAGCGTGAAAGGGGAAGGCCACAGTATTTTAGAGAAAGGGCTGGCTCTGGAGTCAGAAGACGGGGTTGGCTTCCCATCCGTGTGGCCGTAACTCTCTCTGGGCCTCAATTTCCTCAAATGTTTAGTAAGGATAATGCCTAGCTCTTAGCCCATCTGGGAGCAGAGGGTCCTGCAGGTCCTTTGAAACAAAGGAAACAGGCTCCTGAACAGAGGTGAGGAGGCAGTGAACCGGGGCACACAGCTGAGCAACAGTGAATGCTCACTTCGGAACAACAGTCTAAGCGAAATGCCCGGCACCGTACCTGGCACAGAGGAGGCTCTCGGTACTTCCCTTCTCACTCTTGTTCAGCTCTATTTGGACCCAGAGCAGAGAGCAGCTCAAAGTATGCAAGCATTCAGATACCAACAGAACCTAGAACAAAAAGCTGCTTCTGGGCACGGGGGCTCCCATCCTCCCTGTGGCAGGAGCAGAGGTTGCACGACCACTTGGGAGGATTCTGCAGAAGAGATGCAAGCGCGGGCTCAGCCCCACGACCCACAGGTCTCTTTCAACCTCGAGAGTCTGTGATTTCTTAATTGAATTAAGTATGCCCCTGTGGTAGGCAGCATGGATGTTATCAATTTAAGCTTTAGTCTCACCCTCTAAGGAACTGACAACCAGCCTAGAACGTCAGCGCCCACAGAACTGACGAGTTACAGACAGTGCCAAGGAGCAGGATGGACAACAAAGACCACAGCGCTACAGCGGCTCAGAGGAGACAGGAGACTGTCCATGAAGAGGTGAAAAGTCTGCTAGCACGCGAAGGCCGGTGCATAACATAAGGCTATTTAAGGAGTGTATTCTCTGTTAATGAATTCACTGGTAGTTTTCCTCTTGTGGTGCTGGCTCTGGCCTCAGCTTGACATGTGTAGCTGTGTACTGACACGTCCAGGACAGGAGGTATGTACGTCTGATTGTTGGTTTAACATCCAGCACAGGTACCAGAGCACGTGGCTTATTTGGCAAATATCCTGCTATGTGGGGTGAGATGGCATGGGGTGGTGAGAAGAAGACAGGAAGGGCTGAAGCATCCTCTACGGGACCTGGAAGAGAGGGCTGAGCCTGCAAGAGAAACAAGAGGGCCCTGGCAGCAGGGTGTGCCCGAACACAGCCCCCCGAACTAGGGAGGGTGGTGGCTGGGAGATGGATTTCAGTCTGTCTGTTGTCCAGACACTATAAAGGGCAACCTTCTACCCTAAATTCAAAACTGGTTTTTAAAATGTCAGAGATTGAAAATGAGCTCTGTTTTTATTTGACTCTTTCAACTTTTTTCCAGTTGCAGGAGTCTACAGATTACCTTGCCAAGATTTTTAAATTACCAGGCAGTTGGCCTGCTTACACATTTCAAGTATCTGATTTATTTTCGACCATCCTAATAATCACTATATATTCCACAGAGTAATGTACAACATACAGAGTCTCTTCTTTTTTAAAAAAATTATTTTATTGAAGTATAGTTGGCTTACAATCTTGTGTTAACTTCTACTGTATAGCAAACTGATTCATTATACACATATATTCTTTTCATATCCTTTTCCATCATGGTTCATCACAGGATACTGAATATAGTTCCCTGTGCTATACAGTAGCAGAGTCTCTTCTAACAAAATTCTAGCCTCAGACATCGATAGATCATGTCTTTTGTACTATAAACACCTGCACTATTTAATTTGTTCCATTAGCTCACAAGTGTTTCACAGAAGAGAAATGGCAATTAAAATCATCGCTTTCAAAAGACAATTCATGTTTAAAGAAGCAAAGTGAAAATGAAAAGATCAAATGGATCTATTTGAAATGAGCTGATATGTAACTGAGATTCAGTGGTCATCAATAAATAACGAGACTGCTGCTTGCCCCTCATTCTAGATTAAGATATGGAATAGCCCAAGTGAGAAGCTACTCAACTCTAAAATGGAAACCATAGGCTGCAATTCCAATAACCCACCCTCAGGACTTCTGCTTTTAGGTCTCATTTCTTAAATCTCTGTACGTTATCTCAGACACAGACAGGATCAGAAAACATATGACACATCTCCTGACCATCCTAAACACACTCTCCCACAACTCTCCAAGTCTGGTGAAAATCTGTCCAACTGTTTTTGGACAGACTCTGTGTTTCTGCAATGGAGTAAAAGACAAACAAAAATTTAGTATTAGCTAATAAATAATGTAACTCCTTGCGCTCACTCAACAGAGGTGAGCAAAGAAAAAAGGTCTCCATCTTCGTGGAGCTCTTCCACCTAGAGGGGACAACTGAAGTTAAATAATAACCAGACAAATAAATACACAATTGTAGGCTGTAATAAGTGCTGATAAGATAAAGTATCGGGTACTTCGCTGGAATTACTTAAGGGACTTCAATTGGATGGGAGGTTCAAAGAGATCAGGAAAAATCTTTTTAAAGAATCACATTTAAAATGGAAGCTATTTATGAATTAATAGTATTTTTTTTTTTAAAAAGCAGAATATACAGCTATGGATATGACTTGATAATAGTTATATAGAAAGACAAATCTGGAAGAGAAATACAAAATAAAATGGTTGTGTGAGGGTGGCAATGTTATGGACAGTGTTCACATATCAAAAATTTTTCTTTAAAGTTGCTATATTATTTTTACCATAATTAAGATAAGCTCAGACAGAATCTAAAGCCCTAAGGAAGCTTTTGCTTACTCTAAGGCTTGACCAAAAATCTGTGGCTTAGATCTTCATTAAAATAGCAGCATGGCAGAAGAGAAGACAAACTTTGGAGGCTGAGAGCCCTGGACACCATGAAGGCCCAGGCACTAATGAGCTGTGTGACACTGGACGAGCTACCCTTCCTGGGAGGCTGTTTTATCATCTCTTGAGATGGAACTAATGAGATCTACCTCATAAAGCTGCTGAGCAGATAAAAGAAAAGAGCATATGTAAAGGACCGAGTCCAAAGCCTAGCACACAGTATGTGTTTAATAAATGTTGATAGACATCATGATCATTACTAGCATATAAATCCAAATGAAAAAATGGGCTTTGAATCAAAAGTCTCCCAGGCCTAACAGATGACCAAACTAGAGAAATCAGATGACTCATCAATCATTGTTAAATGACTTCTCTCTGACGACAAGGAAATCAACTAGTGGCCAGTCACTTTCTCTGAGGCCCCCTACACTGTACTCTGAGTAAAGCCAAAAAGATGAGTCCAGGAAAAATTTTCCTAAAGAAGAAATGAGCCACACAATTTTGGCAATTTACTAAAAACAATTTAGAACCCCTTTATTAAAAATAAAGCCTCCCGAAACAGTTTCCAGAAACTGAGACTAGAATTCATACAAAAATACAGCAGATTCAAAACAAAATAGCCCTACAAAAATTATACAGCTGGAATTTGCCAAAAGATGATATCACTAAGGCATGCTTTTGGTTTCCAGGATATCTGTGAAAATAAACTAAAAAGACAACAACTCCATTAGTCTACCAAGCATCTTCAAACACAGACTCTGCCCTAAAACTAGAATGCTTCTAACATCAAATATTATGATAGGATAATTTTTCCAACTTAAAACATTAGGTTACAAAAATGCACTCATCCAAACCCTCAATAAACCACTGCTTTAAATCATTTAGTTAACTGAGCAAGAAGCAATAACATTTTTGTTCATTTGCTTCCGTCAGAATAGAAAACAGTGTCAAAGGAGGAAGACGGCTTTCACTCTTGCTTTGCTGAATACCTGGATTAGACTGACCACCCTTTAAGATAGTTCTTTGTGTGCTTCCAAACCCAAACCAAGCCACACAGAGCAGCTGCTCACTGACCAACTGGTCTGCAGAATTCAATGAATGACAAAAGGTTACCTTAATTCAATAAGATAATCGGCACACATTTACCCACCACCCAGAGTCTAACCATCTGCAAGGCGGCAGAGCCAAATGCCTATAAAACAACTGGCAGTATGCAGACGTGTCCTCATGGCCCTCATGTCAACGACGTTTCTCTCTTAGCAACAGCTACAAAGAAACTGAACTTTCAGAAAAATTTCAAGATTTCATGATCCAACAACTTGTTAGTAAGTTATTTTGAGTGCCACTGAGATTTCCAGGCCAGATGGGTAATATGTTTTATTCAATTGAGTCTTGTAGTGGGATAACAAAATGTGAGACAGACACGATCTGGGTCCTTTCATTGTTCAAGAGGCAAAGCGATCTAGTGGCTTCCAAATAACAGCAGGGACAATGTAGCAGGAAAGAAAAAAATAAAGAGAGAAAGGAAAACAAAAAGACAAAAACCCAGGAAAACCCCAACTACAAGAGCAACTTCAGAGCAAGAAACCACTAGCTATTTAGACTGCAAAATCTGACATCTGCCTTTTAGGCCAAGATGCCATTCAGCTAAACATGCATCTGTAGTGATCAAAACTACCAAATAATAATGATGTTGATGATGATTCAACACAGAAGGTTTAAACACAAAGACATAATAGAAACTATACACAGTTTACAAGTTTATTTTCTTTCTAACACACTATACTAAAATCAATGGATGCAGCATTTCTCAAAGTGTAGGATTCAAGATGCTTTGTGGTGAGATTCAAGATAATTTGAAGCAATCTAAATCACACAGAACAAGAAAGCCGTTGTTCCCTTTTCAATTTTCTCTCATACCTTCTTATTAAGTCAAGAAGAAAGTCTCAGTTTGGTGCTAATATATATTTAACACCTCGCTAACGTCTGCTAAATCTTTGTTTCAGAGGCCAGCCTAGGCTCCCAGAAGATAACAGTATACAAAAATATTTTTAATTAGAAATTTTTTAATAATAACTTTTACAACTATCTTCTGTTTATGATATGGAATACATATTTTCCACTTATAGTAATGAAAAGTTTCCTTTTTCAGTAGATCAAAGTAAAGAAAATAAGGCAATTTAATTTTTAACAAGTACTGTTCAGTTCAGTCACTTAGTCTTGTCTGACTCTGCAACCCCACAGACAGCGAGTACTGTAATTATATTTATTTTTTAAAATTTACATGTTAAAAAAATTTCAAGCCTACAGAAGAGTGTAAGTACAATGGATGCTTGTATGCCCTTCACCTAAACTCACCAATTGTTAAGATTTTGCCTCATAGCTCTATCTACATCTTCTATCTATCTAAACATACATATATGTGTGAAAATGTCGGGCACTCAGTCGTGTCAGACTCTTTGCAACCCATGGACTGCAGGCCACCAGGCTCCTCTGCCCATGGAATTCTCTAGGCAAGAATACCGAAGTGGGTAGCCATGCCAGTTTTCCAGGGGATCTTTACCACCCAGGGATCAAACCCGGGTCTCCTGCATTGCAGGCATTCTTTACCGTCTGAGCCACCTGGAAATCACACATACTTTTGATATGGTTGTTGATGAACCACTTGAAAGTAAGCTGCACCAGCATGACACTTTATCATTAAATACTTCAGAAGGTACTACCTAACTCAAAAGGAGATAATCTTAGATGACCAAAATACCATTATCACATGAAGAACATTAACAGTAATGCCTTAATTTCCCCTAAGTGTATGTGTTAGATGCTCAGTCGTGTCCAACTCTTTGCTACCTCATTGACTGTAGCCCGCCAGGCTCCTCTAGTCCATGGGATTCTCCAGGTAAGAACATTGGAGTGGGTTGCTATTTCCTTCTTCAGGAAATTTCCCCTAAAATCTGGCCCAAATTCAAATGTACCTAATTATCCCCCAATTTCTGGTACAGAATTTATGCATGGCATTTGGCTGTTATCCCTTTAGTAGGGCAATAAGAAAGAAAATATTAAGAAAATAATTAATAGATGGTATATGAAACTGGCAAAAATTGTAATGGAGACACACTTGTATTTGTAAAACACTGAATTAACCAAAAACCTGAGGAGAATAGGGGATAAGTAATCTAAATAATTAATAAAGAAAAAAAAAACCTCTGCTATTAAACTAAACTTACAGAATGCAAAGCTATAAGGAAAACATTTAATACCTACTCTTTTTTGATTAGGCCTTGAAAAAGGACAGTCAAAAGATCACTGTCAGAAGAGAGAGGTATATGCCAAAATGTGCTTCATTAAAAATTTCAAAGCTACAAATAAAATAATTAATTTAAAAATTTTTTTCAGACTTTATACATGTCCAAAATAACTAGCTCATCTCTTTTATTGAATAGGCACCAAGTCAAGTGCACCAATGCATTATCTCATTAAATCATAACTGACATTTCTACAAAAAAATAGACATGGTGATTTCAGTTTAATGGTAAAAATATTTAAATTGTTTTAGAAAAAATTGTTACATTATGGTTTGTTACAACTAAGATGTGGATATATCATGCATTACAATTTATTATATCATAGCTTCTAAAACCCAATATTGTGTTATAACTCTCTTCTTCAAGCACCCATGTGTATGCACGCCCTCTCTCTCTCACAAACTACACACACACACGCACAATATTGAATACTGTCCTCTAACACGAGCTTAACAAAAAGGCACCAGGAAATAACTTACTAATAAGAATGCTTCTTTACGGAATAGTGAAGTGAAGTAGCTCAGTCGTGTCTGACTCTTTGTGACCCCATGGACTGTAGCCTACCAGGCTCCTTCCTCCATGGGATTTTCCAGGCAAGAATACTGGAGAGGGTTGCCATTTCCTTCTCCAGGGGATCTTCCCGACCCAGGGAAAGAACCCAGGTCTCCCGCATTGCAGGCAGACGCTTTAACCTCTGAGCCACCAGGGAAGCCATGTTTCTAAAATGTGTAAGTGAATTTACTAAGACTGAAAATTTTAAATATGCCAGGAAAATGTGCTATTAAAATGAATGTCACTCTTTAAACAAATAACATACTATGAACATTTGCAATTCATACTCAGAAAGCAAGAATGGTCAATATTAGAAAATCAGTAATCATAATTTACCATATTAAAGGTCAAAGAAAAATCACTATCTCCATAAATGCTGAAAAGATACTGAATAAAATAAAAAAATCTATACTTGATAAATTTCTTTATCAACATAATAAATACATAAGACAGTATCATATTTGAGAGATAATGAAGTATTCCCCCAAAACATATCCACTGTCACCAGTATTTTTTAACATCATTAAGGAAGTACTAAAGTTGATAAAAACAGACCATAGAAAAATTTCAGATATAGAAATTAGCAAGGAGGGAATAGAATCTAAATGATCATTATTTGCCAATACAGCATTACTTGACCAGAAAACCCAAGATAATAACTAAAAACTATTATGAACAAAATGAGAACTCATAAGGTGTCTAGGTACAAAATTAATACATAAAGGTCAATAGCTATCTTGTATTTAAAAAATCAAAAACTATCTTGTATTTTAAAAACAGTCAATTAGAAAGGGTAACAAGTTTCTATTTACAATAGCACCCTAAAAACAGCATATCCAGGAATTAATTTAACAGAAAGTTAAAATCCTTCAGTACACATTGCTCATACTCTATAGTCTACACACTTACATTCACATACAAGACTTTAAATGGATGATAATGGTTATATTACAAAAATATTTATAAACAAAATGTGTTTGGATTTGCTTCAAAATAATTCAGCCGTGGCGGGACTAGGGACAATGTGCAGGGATATAAATGAAACCTGAGTAGTCATGAGGAATTATTTTCATGGTAATGGGTGAGCATTGCTCTTGATTTTTCATATGATTTAAATTTTTCACAATAAAGAAAACTTGAAGTAATAAAACATATTAAAAAATGGAAGATACATCTGATTTTTGGTATAAGCTTCAGTTTATTATAAGAATGCCATTCTATACCCCAAAAGCTCCAATAAAATTACAAGATCTTTTGAGAACTAAACAGCTCATTCTAAAGTATATGTGGAGAACTTCCCCGGCAGTCCTGTGGTTAAGAATCTACATTTCCAATGCAGGGGGTGCAGGTTCGATCCCTGGTTGGGGAACTAAGGGCCCACAAGCTGTGTGGCACAGCCAGAAAGAAAACAAAATAATAATAAATAAAGTCTATGTGGAAAAATAAGCACAACTAACTGAAAATTCTGAAAAGGAAAATAAGAGAGCACTAGTTAAGAAAGAGAGAAAGAATAAGTGTTGGTCAGAATGTGGAGAAACTGGAACTCTCAAAACATTGCTGGTAAGAATGTAAAATGATGCAGCCACTTTTCAAAGCAACTAGGGAGTTCCTCAAAAAATTAAACACAGTATTATCGTATGACTCAACAATTCCACTCCTGGGTATATATCCAAAAGAAGAGAGATCACAGATTCAAATACCTTTATTCAAGTCTTCATGGCAGGACTGTTTATACTGTATACAAGAGGTACACCTTAGATTCAAAGATATAAATAAATACAAAGTAAAAGAAAGGAAGACAATAAACCATGAAAATAATAACCGAACAAAAGTGAAGTGGTTATATTATATTACTATCACAAAAAAAGGTTTTAACATAAACATTGTTACTGAAAGAAAATAAGGATACTGTATAATGATGAAAGGGTCAATGTATCATGAAAATATAACAATTTTAAACATGTATATACACACACCTGACAACAGAGCCTGAAAATACACTAAGTAGTAAGTAATATTTCTTGGTAATAACGAAAGCAGCAGACAATTCAACAGTAACAGTTGGAGTCCTCAATATTACACTTTCAATAATAAAATAATCAAGCAGAAGATCAACAAGGAAACAGAAGCCTTGAATAGCACTACAAACCAAGCAGACCTAACAGATATCTACAGATGTCGTCACACAACAATAGTGGAATACACATTTCCTCTCAAGAGCATACAGAACATTTTTCAGGACAGATCATATGTTAGGCATAAATATAAAAGGACTGAAATCATATAAACTGTATTCTCTGATCACAATGGAACAAAACAGAAATCTTAATAACAGTGGTAAATTTAGGAAATTCACAGCCCAGTATACGCTTTTGGGCAATACTGAAGGACAGTGGGATAGCTGGAAAGATCCGATGGCAGGGTAGGAGACAGTCTGATGGGCAACAGCTCAGGCATGCCCAAGAGGAAACCCACTCTCTTCCAACTGGGACAGGTTTAACACAGCAAGGATCTCTGACAAATGCACTTCATGTCATTAAAAACAATAGCTAACTGGGTAAAATACATTCTTTTCTGAACCCTCAGTTCCACAAAATAATCATAAGGAATTCATGAAATACAGGCTGACATAATAGGGCTAGTTAAGACTCTCTAAGATGCACAGAATTTAGACAGCAAATGATTTCAAGTGATATGTACTCCATAAGTCTTTGAAAATGGGAATACTGTACCGTAGAGGCCACTCGCCTTTTGCCTCCTCTGTCCTCTCCTACGTTCCAAAGCAAAATTGGAAGACAGTTCCACAGGCTAAATGAGCTTAAGTGAAATAAATGTTACAAAGTTAACCGAATTAAAATTGTCAAAGGTAAAAATGAAGCTGAGTATTAAGAGAGATCTAGCTTTCTGACAGATAAAAAGTTATGATGTGATCTTTTTTAAGGTATCATAAATCAGTGGGGAAAGTAAGAATTTTATTATCTGATCCTGGAACAGTGTCAGCTATTAAAAACAACACAACAAGAAAAGAACCTTACACCACTTACCAAAATTAAAACTGCAGATGATTTTAAGGATTTAAGTATAAAGACAGACAAAAAACTAGAAGGAAAAAACAGTAAACATCTCACTGAACTCAGGATGGAGAATTTTCTAAACAAACAAACAAAATAGGGCTTCCCTAGTGACTCAGTGGTAAAGAATCACCTGCCAGTGCAGGGGACGTGGGTTCGGTATCTGATCCTGGAAGATCCCACATGCTGAGAAGCAACTAAGTGCGTGCGCTACAGCTACGGAGCCCGCACCCTAGAGCCCGGGGGCTGCAGCTACGGAAGCCCACCTACCCCAGAGCCTGTCCTCTGCAACAAGAGCAGCCCCTGCAGTGAGAAGCCCACGCGCCACGCACAGACAGTGGCCCCACTCACTGCAACTAGAGAGAAGCCCACAGAGCAACCAAGACCCAGTACAGTCATAAATAAAGAAATCTTTACTTACTTAAAAAAACAACAAAACTCACGAACATTGATAAAAATATACTTAAGGCACACCTAAACAATATTTGCACACTGAATACCAATAAGCGAAAACGATGACTTAATTACACTGAGATGAGAAGGGCAATGGGAGAGGGAAGGGTGTATGAGAACTTTACCCTTATTTCCCCTGGCAAGAAGTCAATAGAAAATGTCTAAAACTGACATTCAAGACAACAGCATTATAAGAGTGCTGTTTAAAAACAAAGAAGTCTAACTTCCAGAAGAAATGACTAAATATGGTTGAACGGCTGAAGATGGTTGCCTCCAGGGCACAGGAATGAAGGATGGGTAACCACAACACTACAGCTATTGAGCAATGACCACTAAACAAAAACGTGCAAGTCATTCGTAATCACAGAAATACAAAGTAAAGTAAGAGGGATCCACTCTTCTGTCTACTACACTAGCAAGATAAAAGGTAAGGATGAGGCCAAGACTTCCCTGGTGGTCCAGTGGCTGGGATTCTGCACTCCCAGTGCAGGGGGAGCTGGGGCTTGATCCCTGGTCGGGTGACTAAATCCCACAAGCCACAAGTAAGACTCGGTGCAGCCAAATAAATAAATAAATAAGGGTGAAGAAGCAAGTTTGAGCAAGCTCTGGGAGTTGGTGATGGACAGGGAAGCCTGGCATGCTGCAGTCCCTGGGGTCGCAAAGAGTCAGACACGACCGAGCCACTGAACTGAACTAAAGAAGCAAGTGGATGCTCAAGGACTCTCATACTCTGCCCAAGAGAACAAACTGGTACTACCTTTTGAAACATTTTTTACCATGTATTTCACAAGTCACAGAAGAAGAATTAATGTTTATGCCCCAGTATACTCCTCTAATAATTACCCATGTGTACACAAATTTTTAAGTAGCAGGATTACTTGTAATAGCAAAAAAGTTAGGAACATCTTAAATGTTAAGCAACAAAGACATAACGAAATTCCACCAGTCTTTTAAGGTCACATTTCAAAGAATTAATATGAGGAAAGGTTCACAACATATTTTAAATGTAGAAAGCAAGATACAAAATTATACAGCTAACATCTTTTTATTTAAATAGAACAAACACACATGTGGGGGAAAAAAGAGTGGAAGGAAATACAAACTTTTAATGCTAGTTATCTTTGGAGTGAAATTTACACAGTATATCATGCCTGAACTTTTCTGTATTCTTCAAAACCTGTACAATAAACATGTGTTACTCTAGAAAACACACTCTTTTTCTTATTATTTAAATAACAAGAAATGAGGGAAAAAACAACAAAGAAACGTAAAACTGTAGCCATTGGTGGCCTGTGTGACTACAGCAAATTTCCAGTAGGAAAGGAGGCCTTCCTCATTAGGTGATGAGGGTATCACTTTTCCTTCAAAAGCAGCAAGGCCAGGGGCAACTGTGCCTCCCATAGCGCTAGACTCTGTTCAGCTGCCCTTTCTAGTGCAGCAAAACTACCCCTGTGCAGTCTGCTTTTATCGTCTCCATTTGTCAGCTGAGAAAACCAAGACAAAGACTACTTGCCCAGTGGAAAAGTCGGGATTTGAACCAAAGCATTCTGCCCCCAGAGCTTCTTTTTCCTAAGACTTCTTTCTTGCATGATCCATAAGATCTCTTTTAGCAACAGTGGGGGCCCTGTCCAATTAACATATTTAGATTGTTTGCTCATCTATAAAAGAAGAAAGTTAGCCTCAGGCAGTGATTCCTAAACTTTTCCTGCACACTGGCATCCCTCCAGAGATTGTTAAAAAGTTTTCATGCCTGCCTCCCACCCAGACACTGTGTGTTAACAGGTGGGATGTGGTCTGGGCATGGAATTTTTAAAAGCTCTTCCAATGATTCTAACACGCAGCAAAGTTGGGAAAGTTTAGACCAAGTTGACTTGGTCTAAAGTCAAGTTTAGACCTGCTGAAGGAGGGGAGAGATGAGAGGCTTCAGAAGAATACTCATAAAACATGTAAGCCTAACATTCTGTATACAATTTCAAAGTTCACAACCCCCTAAAAGGAATACTGGGACCTCAACTTAAAACCCTGGACCTTGGTGACCTCAAAGGCCACCTGCTACTCTGAAATGTTATTCTCTAGTTGAAGAACTACACAATGGTTTTACTACACTAGGGCTTCCCCGGTGGCTCAGACAGTAAAGAATCTGCTTGCAATGTAGGAGACTCAGGTTTGATTCCTGGGTCAGGAAGATTCCCTGGAGAACTGAATGGCCAGGCACTCCTGTAATCTTGCCTGGAGAATCCCATGGACAAAGGAGCCTGGTAGGCTCCAGTCCATGGAGTCACAAAGAGTGAGACATGACTAAGTGACTAACATTTTACTAATTCATAACACAGACAAGGAATTAAAATGATGATTTGAGGTTTTCTGTTCTGAAGAACAAACCCAAAGTCAATTAGTCAATGGCTTCCCTTGGGATGAGTATTTGGGAGAAATGAGGAAAGGACTTAGCAGTATAACCTGACATTATCACTATCCAAACTGTGTTTAACCAAATGTAAAGATTTCTAGTAAAGTATAATAAATAAATAATTTTTAAAAAAAAAGATTTCTAGACAAGTGAACAGCTACTGTGAGGAGTGAGGAGAAAGAGGAGGGCCCATTATCAAACCATCTTGGGAAACTATAGGTTAAGCAAGTCAGAATCTCTCAGGAACTTTAAAACTCAGAACATTATTAGCATCCTTATCATCTTAAAGAGTACCATTTCCTTCTACCTCAGGATGTTTGGGAAAATTAGATGAGGTCACACTACAAAATTTAAGTCTTTTCAGTGACTCCTATTATAAACACTTAAAAGGCATTTAGAGGTCCAGGTTTATAAGAACTTAATGTGTACTCTTTTCAATACCCTTTCTTTAAAAGAAGTTTTCTTCTTGAGGAAAATATAAGGGAGTATAGCATAAGGCTTAAGCGTACAGACTGTGGAACCAAGACTCCTGGACCTGAATCCTGGCTCCACTTTCCCAAGCAACAGCCACGTGACTTTGGGCAAGTCCTTTAACCTCATGTGCTTCAGTCCCCTCCCTCGTAAGAAGGCAAAGAAGTATTACATCACAGGCAAGTACGTAAAGCACTTTAAGTAGTGTCTGACTCACAGTAAGCAGTATATAAACGTTGGCTGTTATTACTCATTCCCGAAGAAAATAAATTTTCAATCACTGTGAAAATGAAGATCACCACACTGGTCTTTTGAAAAGGCACCGCACAGCTGTATGTTTAGGGATGTTTCAGCTGGTAATTCCAACTACAATTTGAATACAGCTTATACTATGTAAGTTTTATAGCACTTAGTACAGAGCTTTATATGTTATAAGAATTCAACAGGTATGCGCTGGTTCCGTCCAAATAAGTGAGAAGGGGTGAAGTGGCTGTGCTCCAAGCTGTACGCCAGGCTGAAACACTAGCCCTGACACTTCCCGCATCCTCTTGGGCAAGGTAACATCTCTGTTTCTTCATCTGTAAAATTCCATCAGTAACAGTACTTATCTCTCAGGGTTCATGTAAAGTTACTTTGTATATATTAACTACTAAGAAATTTACCTGGTCCATAGTAAGTACTGAATATCAATATTTCATACTAATATCTTCTTGCATGTTTTCTGTACAGCCTTCAAATCTGAGCTGTTTATTATGCTATTTTACAAGGCACAAGTACCAAGTTTTAACCACATTCTTTTGCTTTGGTTGTGTATCACAGACATAACTTGGAACTGAAATAGACACTGGCACAAACAACGTATTTTAGGAGAGTCAAGGCACTTAACTGCAAGATACATGGTGATGTTCTACTATGTCAGATTGTAAAACAACCTAGAAAGTGGTGGTCTTGATGATAACTATTTATTTCATGTTGCTCTGAAATTTATAGAAGCTGGAAAAATACATATAATTTGCCCCTGATCAATGTTCTGTAACAAGATTTATTGCTAACCACATGCTATGCTAAATTGAAATCAAGACATTACACAATTCTCCAATAAAGAGATGATTTTATATAAGTTGGTATAAATGCTCTGTGAGAATGTACCTGTTGACATCTTGTTGTATTTCAGTAGCTGGTGGAAAATAAGTTGGAAGGGAGGTTTACAGAGGGTCAGAACTCATCAGATGAGATTATCTTTTTTTATCAGCTCTAGAAAGCACATTTACAGGCGGATAACAAACAGTTATTCTTTAACAACTGAAAAGGTCAGTATTACCAGGGCATGCCAACTAATTGCAGCTACTGCAGAAGATTCTACTAAAACACTATGGAGTGAAAGGAAATGAAGGTTCAATGCCTTTGTGAATCTTGATGTGATTTTTTTCCCTCCTCAGTTTTGACTAAGAATTGAAAGAACATAACAGACATTCACCTGCATATTTTTCTTTTTTCCTCCCAACTTTACTGAGGTATAATTGACATATAACATTGTGACCAAGATATTATTCTTTTTTAAATAAGTCAGTTTCTTTATTGGCCTATTTAAGAGTTCTCTAACTGAGGATTCAGATTTAAATAACAGACATAAAGCTCTTCAGATGTTATTTAAGTCTTCAAAATATCACCAAAGAGTCTCCCATATTAAGCTGTCGTATATTTTCCTGTACCCTGGGAGTATTTAAATGAAGGAGCCTTATCTACAACTTTAAATGTACTCTGTTAGAAAACATTTTGGATACTCAGACTCCTATTGTTAAAACTCTCAAGCTATTACTGCCAAACCCATTCTTTAGTTCTTCGACTGGGAAGTAAAGAAACACTAAGTGGAAGTGGGGGGCAGCCCCGGTTACTGTCCTCATGGAAATCATTCAGGAGGTACCATCAGACCTAGAACTCAAGCCGTCTGACTCCCAGCCTTCACTCCTTTCTAAGCAGACTTAAACCATGTTATTACACTACAGCACCAAAATCTTCAAAGATTTGCAACCTCTAATGTAAAAGTTGATTTAAGTGAGGATATTGAAACCACTATGTGGCAGGCAGAATAATGCCACCCCCTCTCCCAAGATCCATTTCCTAATGCCAAGAATTTGTCAATCTGTCACCCTTACATGGCAAAATGACCTTTATGGCTGTGATTAAGTTAAAGACTTTGAGATGGGGAGATTATCCTGGATTATCTCAGTGGCCCCAATCTAACCACATGAATCCTTGAAAAGCTGCCCAGGCTGCTGGTCGAAGAAAGATGTGACTATGGTAAAATGGTCAGAGCGATGAGATGTTGCTGACTCTGAAGGTGAAGGGAGGGGCCGTCAGTCAGGAAATGCAAGCAGCCTGTAGAAGTGGGAAATGGTGAAGGAACGGATTCTCCCCCAGAGTCCCAAGAAAGGAACACAGAACTACTGACACTTTGACCTCAATCCTATGGGACCCATGTTGGGCTTCCAACCAAAAGAACTGTAAGACAACAAATTTGCAGTGTTTCAAGCTACTAAATTTGTGGTAATCTGTCACAGCAAATAATGGAAAACTAATATACACTGGATGAAAAGATTTTCACATGGTCTCAAGAGGATCATGAGATAACTGCGCAAATTACTTCTTCACTACAAAAGGAAAAAGGTGTCTTGATAAAGAGACGTCTGGCAGACACCACCTTAAGCAACTAATCAAATAAGCACTGCCAGTAATAAGACCATCTTAAAGGAGGTGACCAGAAAAAGGAAATATACAACACAACCCACGTAGTATTCTTATCAAAAATATTGACTCTGAACTTAATCATAAGGACATAATCAGACTAATTAACAGTATGGGACATCCTACAAAAATAACTGGGCAAAACTGTTGAAAAATGTCACTGACAGGAGAAGTAAAAAAAGATGGAAAATGGGTCCCTATTAAAGGAGACATGATAACCAAGTGTGATGCAAGATGCTTAACTGGTTTCCAACTCAAAAACAAAAGCTATAAACGACATTTTGGGGCCATCTGAAGCAATTCAGACTGTCTATTAGATGTAATACTCTTGTTTCACTGTTGAATTTCTACACGCGATAATACCATTGTGGTTATACTAGACAATGTTCCTTGATGTATAATTGTTATTAGAATTTAACATGTTTGCTATTATTTTCAAATAGTTCAGCCGTAAGTATGAATATGTGTGTATACACATACACACACACAAATAGGGGAAAGAGAGAAAGAGCAAATGTGGGAAAATGTTAACAAGTGATAAGTCTAGATGAAAGAAATACAGCACTTACTGTATTACTCTTTCAACTTATCTGCAGTATTGCAATTTCATAAATTACAAAGTTAAGGGGGAAATGTCTTCCTGTCTCCCACTGAGTCTGAATGCATGTATGCTCAGGTGTGTCCTTACTCTTTGTGACCCCATGGACTGCAGCCTGCCAGACTCCTCTCCCCATGGGATTTTCCAGGCAAGAATACTGGAGTGGGTTGCCATTTCCTCCTCCAGGGGATCTTCCTGACCCAGGGAATGAACTGGGTCTCTTGCTTCTCCCACCTTGGCAGGCAGGTTCTTTATCACTGTGCCACCTGAGAAGCAGCAGGCTCCCTACACTGCCTACCTTTCCCAGCCTCCTCATGCCTGGCCAGCACTGTAGCTGGAATAGCTACATATTCTTCAAACTGCCAACTCTTGGACTAGCAGACTTTGCATTCTGCTGCTTCACTCACATCCCAAGCCTCAACAGCTGCAGGTGGATTTCAATATAAGGTAGAAGCTCCTACATGGCATTAAAATACCAGTTTGGGAAACAAGTTGATCAAATATCAAACTGGAATCATCATTCCATGTCTTTAAAACTGGATTTTAATTTGCGAACTCTTTGCTTCTCTTACTACCATTTCTCTTACCCAGTATAACCCTTACTCTCCGTTTCTTGAAATTCATCATTCTCATTTATGATCCGAGACAGTCACAAGCATGGCAGTCAACCATGGACAAAACTCAGGACATCAGAAAGTACTATAGACACATTCAAGTGTCACCTCTGGCTTGCAGCCCACATCACTGTATCACAGACAGCCCAGACCAAGGCTCACCTCCTTCCTGCAGGCCTCATTGCTTTCCATGTGGCAGCTTACCGACATCAAAGAAGATGGAAGACATTATCTAAATTTACCAGGCTAGTCCCATTCCATCCCTTGAACTGTGGAAGAGTCACTGATATCTCAATTACCAATTCTGCAATACCTTTTTCTGCATGCTAAGATTTTGTAATGCTAAAAAAGAAGAGCGGGGGAGGGTGTACTGGACTAACAGATGGAGGATTAAGAACAAAAGACCTCCCTGACAGGAGGAACAAGAGCTAAAATGTTTGTACACCTACTATAATAGAACAGAGGAACAAAAATTGAACTTGTAAATAAAATTAAGTTGCTCTTCTGAAACGCCTAACTACAGACAGGAAAAGGCCCAGCGTGGTTTCTATGTATGCTTATGCTGTTTTTAATAGAAAGGACACAATCAAGCCAAAACAAACATCTGTTAACCAGTTAAGTTTGTTAATGAAACAAAATTGCAGCTGGTTTTATCAAAGATCAAAAGTGAAGCAAATTACAGAAAGGATGTATGAACAAAGCTGGTTTCTAAAAAATAATGGCTAAAGAATTCTAAACCCACTTGTCAAATTAACACAAATCCTTCCTGGATTTTGCTTAGACCACTGATTAGTATTTATTTTGTATCTTTGAAGAAATCAGCCTCACAGTTTAATATCATTCACTCTAAAATTCTGCCTGTATAGTCCATTTTGCAGAGTTTTCAATATATTATATTTCACCAAACAAAACAAAGTTACACTCTAATTAATACTCTGCTAATTAAAAGGTTCACTTATAAAAGGAAAAACAACAGTATACTGTCTGCAGCTCCTAGAGACTTCTCTGGGAAAGCAGTCTAGTCCAAAGTATAAGCCTGATAACAGTGACTAGCATTTCACAAGGCTGACTGCCAGGCCTCCTCCTTTTACTTGTATAAACTCCCCATCACTACCTGAAGACAGTGAGATAAGGGAACCCACACACAAACAAAAACACACTTTCCTCATGGCCTGCTAACTCAAAATGTCACAAATTACATGGATGACTCATTTGTGAACTTTAATTTAGTGAGCTAACTGATGTTTATGTACTTAGAAACATTAATAGATTGGAGAAATCAAAGTACTTAAGTATGCTGATTCACATTTGAAATGCTAGTGTAACCAGAGAAGACCCATTAAACTGTAGTTTAATGTATAGGCCAGAAAAATTAAGTTTATAAACAATACTCAAAGTCATGAATTTTCTAATCAAACTTTGCTATTGCAGTGATAAAACAATCACATGTATTCTTTTTATATTACCATGTACAAAGATAAAATACATAAAAAGAATGTAAACTTTTGTTCTGAGATACATTAAAATGTACTATTTATTAAATAAAGTTTGAAAGGAAAGGATGAATAAAAATCTCTGCCATCCAAGATACAGTCAGAATAAATCAGCAAACAGCACTTAACTGTTAAACAACATCAAAGCTATAAAAATCTAGATTTTTCTTAGCACTGAAAGAAATATAGCTGTTATAATCCAAATAGGTATAAGGAATACAATAGTAAATTCCTGAAAGCTGCTCAAAACATCCAAAATTAGTCAAGAAACCACAAAACTGCACCCTTAGCATCCTCAGTGCTTGAAAGAAAATACCATTAGGAAATCAGAGAACACTCTTTTATGTATCATGTCAAGGTCAGGAAAAGGCAGCTACAATATCAAACTTATCTAAGATCCAAAAAGTTAAAAGGAGTATTTCACACTCATTTTAAGAGTCCAAAATCTTCTAATGTTTATATTTTACCTGAAATGTATTTCACTAGAAGTGTACACAAGTCCCACCTAAATATAAGCTCAAAAGTGGAACATACTCACTCCTGCGAGTGCAAGACGCAGGTGTTCTTCATTCTGTCCTTCCCTTGACCTAACTAACTAGTCTCAGACAATTCCTGGGCTCTCAACATCACCTCAGTAACTAGTACTATCTGCTCACAAAAGCAGCTCATGTTTTGTTTTTTTTTTTCTCATTTATTTTTATTAGTTGGAGGCTAATTACTTTACAATATTGTAGTGGTTTTTGTCATACATTGACATGAATTAGCCATGGATTTACATGTGTTCCCCATCCTGATCCCCCCCTCCCACCTACCTCTCTACCCGATCCCTCTGGGTCTTCCCAGTGCACCAGGTCCGAGCACTTGTCTCCTGCATCCAGCCTGGGCTCAGCTCACGTTATTTTAAAGAACTTCTGAAGCTTAAACACAGGAACAACATAACAATCCTTTTCCCTCCCTGACCCTGGAAAAGCACATATGGATTCACCTGGTCATTCACATTACAGAACAGGTTTCTGTCTGACTTCAGTCACTCTAAAACCGACTTTGATCCATACCAATTCCAAAATTCAGGTTACATGTAAGAGTATATTTTGGTGTATTTAGGGCTTTTTCCAACTTTCAGTTGAGTGCACACAGCTAAGCAGTCTGAGAAATGTGACATCTGCAATACAAAGGAGACCAATTCAAAGGAGGACGGAGAAGGACAACAGAGAGGACATTTGGACTCTATAATTAGCAGATAACAGATACACACATTTCTGTCAAAAAGATCCAGAGTTGTCTGCAACCATGGACAATTTTACAGCTGAGAAACTTCTGGAAGCCTGCCACATCAAAGAACAATATGGACTAGTGAATGGTCCTTCACAAAGTACAGGCGATTGAAAAAATCCCAGAGAGGGTTGAGGAGGGCAGGGAGAAAACTGAAGAAAAGAAAAAATTAAGCTGTTTAAATTATGGCACTTATATGACACAGGAAATTGATATAGGATATATATTAACCTTCTATTTATGAAAACTCAAAAAAAAAGGAAACAGATCTAATAGGGAGTCAGATTTGTTCTTCCCTATTACACTTCCTTTAAAAAAAAAATTCTTCTATTTAAGGAACTATTTCATAGTAATAACCAATAACCATAAATAAAATATCTCCCTAAAAGGAGTGAGGGGCAAATAGAATAAACAACTGAACAGGCCAAGAGCACAAAAAGTGATTTTTTAATAAAGTTTTATCTCTCAGCCCCATTTCTGATCATCTATGCTCCTTTTGAAACTCATTTTTATTTTTTTCTTTTTGACAGTATCACTGGTGTGGTAATTATGTTTGAAGCTTTTTCAGAGGATTATAATACAGTTATTTCATTTCTTCAAGAAAAAACATCAAAAGCCCTACCTGATATTAGAAATGTCTCCCTTTCCAGCTACAGCTGCCAAAAATGAGAGCTCCCATTATAATAATATGTATTGCACTAGAAACATACCGAGACTTGACACCTAGTAAATTTTAGGAAGATATTACCAATAAAGTGAAATACCAAGGAATCTGTTTAAAACTGAACCAAACTGATTTTATAAAAATGCTAAAGCCCAAATGTTCAAATAGAATCTTAATGCTACAAAATGCATACTGATAACTAAAGTCTCTCTTAGAATATTTGACTTTTCCAAAGTCCTCATAATCTGACCTAATTGAGCTTTCCCATTTTTAATGAGAAACTCTAACACTATCCTTTAGGAGTTCCCTCACCAAGTCAAAGATAAACTTTTATCTTCAGTGGTTTAATTCATTTCCATATCACCTCACCAAAGAGAGCTTTCTTAAATAAATACAAAGAAGTTATGCTAAGGAGCCAGTATGGTAATATCCAATTTGAATTCTAGACTATCAGAAGATGTGCAATTACATTTTGGAAAGGAAGGAGCCCTTCTATTTTAACTTGCATTGTATTCCTCCTAGCAGTCATGCATAGGAATGATGATGATGTTAAATCTCATTAGATACAGATTTACTATTTTCCCTACTGCTTTCCCATATTGCTAATATTATAAATAGTACCTGCTTTACAAACTGTAATAAGCTCATTGCAGCTACCAAATTTAAAATACCATAAATCTATTAGTTGGGGGGGGTGGGGGTGGGGAACTGCTTCAAAGCATTTGAGGAACTGAAAGAGATACTTTTATTGTTAATGAAAAGCCACACCTGTTGACCAGTATACAGCCCAGTGGTAAAGAGGTCTAGAGTCAGATTGTCTCAAAATTTTGGTTTCACTGTTCACCAGCTCTGTAAGTGACCTTGGATAAACTGCTTAGGTTTTGAGCCTCAGTTTTTCATCTATAAAAGGACAATAATCCATGGCCCTCACAGTTATTGTGATAATGAGACAATAAATGTAAAGCACTTGGAATAGTGCCAGCATTTAACACATAAGAAATGTTATTACTTTCACTATTTTTATTTTCTTTTTTACAATTAAATGAAATAGATCAACAAAAGTAACTAGAGTAACAGCTTCTTAAAAGATACTGGTCAGCTAAATTGTAATTGAATGACTTCATCTCTGTATAGTGGCCCTTTATATCATAAATGTCCTCCCACAATGTGAATTCTTCAGACGTCTAGCACAAAAACAATGATAATCTGCCTTTCAAATATATTAGAGCAAGTCCTATATACATGAAGCTATAGTAGAACTAGTTTACATACAGATCCAAGTTCAACAGCTGAAGCAAAAACAATGGAAAAGAAACTATATATATATATATATATACACACACACACACACATGCATATATATAGGTTTTTGTATAACAAACTCAAAAATATTTTCTACAGTATAAAAATGTTCACATTGGCTCTTTGACACTTTAGATGTCTTTGAGAATCTGATAAAAATTACAGACCCTGACACTAGAAAAACATGTGGATACAAATGACTGTTCTATTTAAGGGGATTTGTTAACCTACCTACCCCAAACTCATTCATGGACCCAGGATAAGAATTTCTATTACACTGACTTGGAAAGTTCACAGGGTTTTAAACTATTTACCCCTTGTAATCTCAAAGGGCAATATAGTCTAATGTAGTTCTTATTATATTTTTCAAGGAAAAATGCCATTGTAATATACAATGGAAACAATACAGTACATTCTGGTCAAAGTGACTCGATCTGATTTTCATTTATGTTTATTTGTCCTCTTTTAAGAATTAGATTATGATTACTCAACACAATTCCCAAATTTCATCAAATAAAAATTATAGGACACATTTTCTCAGCATTCCTTGTTATCGGATGATGCTAACTGGACAATTTAAAGAATAGCATCACAGAAAGAGCAAAAACAATTTGCATGCTAAGCAATAAATCACTCTGTTCTCAATTCTAGACACCTCCAGACAGGAGTCTTCCCTTAGACTAAAAATACTTTTGTATAGATGCTGTATGAAAAAAATATAAGAATGGCAAAAATAACGATGAGCAAGGTTAAAGAGAAAGATAGGAAAGGGACTGTGGAAAATCTGTAACGATTCCTTTACCACAAGTTAAGATATTCCCCTGGATCACAAAATTATTAAAACATGGTATTAAATTGCCTAAAGCTGCCTGAATTAGTCCACGTACCTGATAATTATAAAGCTTTAATATATTAATGCCTTAGAGTAATGTATATATTTTTAAAACAAAGACATCCAAAACCATCAAGAAATGGCTCTATATTCCCTTAAGGAATTTCCTTATGGAGTAAGCTTTTACAAAAATATTTAATGAGGAACAGAAGTACTCAATGTGGCTGTGTCAGAAACAGAAATTAGGATTTAAGTCACCTGCTGTATTTTCTTGAAACAAATGTTATTAAAAAGAAAATTTCATAGGTTTACTTACTTCTTTCTTTATGCCCACATTCTCTCACAAAGAACTGGGGGTTGGCTACACACAAACGCAAATACCACCCAAGGATAAAATAAATGTTGAGGAAAATTAATAAAATAGAAATACAGTTAAAAAATAAATGCTAGGGTTTAGATTAGTCCATGGAAAAGCAAATCACCTGGTCCCACTTAGTTTGCAAGAGCTGAGCCTCTATCAGCTTAACACAATGAGGGAAGCAGGGGCTAGCAAGGGCAATAATATCCAAAGAGGAAAAACAAGTCCTCAGGAGCACAGCTTTTCCTGACACTGCTTCTATCACTTCTGAAAATGCAGTTCGCTCATACAACAATCACCCTGTCTATCAACAATGGCTAACAGTTTACAAGATGTAAAGTTATTAATAGCTGACATCAATACATCCACTCCCTCAAGGGATAGACAGATAAACGGGAGGGCTGAAACCATTATAAACAATTTGTTGCTGCTCTATTTTGGGTTTAGTTTGGGTGGTAACTTCAATAGCTTTGAAATAAAACAAAGGATAACCCTATATAACCAGAGATTTTAAATTGCAGCAGTAACTTTAGGAGAAATCTGCCATAAATGTATAACTATCCTGGAAATAACAGAAAGCCCAGAGAAACCAACAATTAAAAGATAGATACAGGCGAGACAAAATAAATATTCACTTTCACCAGATGAGAAAAGTGAACAAGTAATAAATGACTTTAAATTGAAACAGGCAGGATTTAGGTCACAAAGTGAAACAGTTCCAGTAATGCACAAGCTATCAGTATTAAAATAATTAGTCTTAAGATTCTTCTCGGAAACAACAATAAAGAGGAAAATAAATCAATTATACCTCATAAAGCTAAAAAAAAAAAAGTAGTAATTTAAAAAGAGAAAAGCATGCAATGGCCTTTCTTGGATTTTTGAAATAAATATATGATCTTGCCTTGAGGAAAGAGTAAAGTTATCTATCCTGGGCCCTTCAAGCACCCACACATTAGCAATTAAGAGTTCAAAACACAAATCACATAATCATCACATTAAATTCTTAGTCAACCAATGAGGAAGCCCTCAATACGTTGTAGAACAATATAGAGCAATTTATATTGTAAAATAATATATATATCTTAAAATATAAAAGACTGCTCAGAGGCAAAACATTTGATTTTATCACACTTAACCCAGAACTTGCGTCTGTGTAAAACTTAACTGAAACCGTACAAGTCAAATGGACAATATTTAGAGTACTGACATTTCTGTCTGCACTTACCTGATCTTTCTCATGGGGAAGAAGGCTGACAGGTGGGAGCGAAGATGGGAAAGCACTGGGGTACTTGGGAGCCCCTTTGCCATCTAAGCCTCCGTAATTGACCCTGTACTGCGGTCCGTCTTTCAGTAACCTCCCATTGTTCACTGCGCGTTTGGCCCCCAGTCGCAGCCGCTGCTGAAAGGCTGGGTTGGTGGTGGTGCTTGTGAGATCACTTTGACTTCTGAGATACTTCTCAATGTTCTTCAGGGAGGAGCCATTTGGCTCCTCCAGTCCTTCAATTGCTCTCCTTAGAAGTTTATTCCAATCCACGTTGCGCAGATCATTGCATGATCCTCTAGACCCCTTGGTTGACTTAGGAAAAGTGCCTGGTTTAACTGATGAAAAGCGCCCAGGATTGTCTGGGTCCTTATAGGAGGCAAGGCCTTTGTTGGTGACTTTGAGAACTGAGCCATCCTGAACGCTGAGTTCCAGCTGTTCAGAGACTGTCTTCTTATCCAACCCATGGGAAGTGCTGACGGCATGGCAGATTCTCTCTTCAGAGGGCCTTTGCTTTTGCTTTTTTATTTTCTGTATAGCTTCAAGAATCCACTCTGTATAAAGTGGGTTTGCAAGTTTTACCATGGTTGACAAATGACTTCTTCAGTACAAAAGTTACCCATAGAGGTTCTCCTTGTATTTAACAGAACTTGCACATTTAAGTCACTTACAATTCAACAAATGGGCAGACTATCCCAGACCATATTAAGCAACAGCTCACAAATATCCATCCTTTAGAGATTAAAAAGAGGATGAACAGGCAAAGTTGATAGTTGTCTTATTTGACCAACAGGAAAAACTGCATTCGAGTGAAGAACATCTTTAACCAGGAAATCAAGACCTTAAAAGATAAAAAAGAGGGAAATCTCTTAATAATCAAACTTCTAAAAGTAAAGTAAAAGACTCTTTTTCAAATGCAAAATGACCACAGAAATAATGACAAGCAGGTATTATATAACAAAGCCACAATGATTATATTTTCCAGCCAGAAATTGGGTCACAGTCTGAAAAGGAATTTCTTTTAGGATTTTTCATTTGTTATTTATATGAGTAGTTTATGGGGCATTTAAGAGATCATATCTAAGTTATCAATATTTATTTAATGGATAACCTTCATTGAAATTAATAAAATTACATGTTAGTGGTTCAAGATATGTATCTACCATAAACATAAAATCAACACCAAAATAAATCTACGGTGCAAAAAATTTGATGGAGGGGATATCCCTGGTGGTCCAGTGGCTAAGACTCCATGCTCCCAATGCAGGAGGCCTGGGTTTGATGCCTGGTCAGCAAACTAGATACCACATGGTGCAACTAAAGATCCCAAAGGCCACAGCTAAGACCCAGCACAGCCAAATAAATAAATATATTTTTTTTTTTTTTTTTTAAAAAGGAAAAAACTAAAAAAAAAAAAAAAAGGAAAAAACTCTGATGGGAGTACATTAAACGTAAAAAGAATCTTAAACTTAAAAAAAGAAGAGCAATAGTCCTGACTTTTCTATTTCAGCTAAACATTCTAGGTATTTCTCAAGTCTCACACATAAGAAAATTTCCCACTGAGCCTCTGCTACAGAACCATGTTCCCCGGCCCTTTGAAGAGGTTCTGTAACGCTCTCATCCACAGGTTGGAAGGAAACTGAAACTAATGTGGTAACATAACCCATCACCTTTTGAATAATGGAGCCCTCTAGGTGTCTCTACCCGCTTAGCTCATGAAACTGCTCAATTCGAGCAAGGTTTGTACACATCCTATTCCAGGTAGACACTGATACTGCTTTCTGAGAACCTCCTGATATACACAAAAATCCCCTAGATCTCCCATCTGGTATTGAGAACACCTGCCAAGAGCACCGGCCAAAGCACCCTGGCCTGGGAGTTGAGTCAGATCTGGGCTCTAATCTTGCTCTTCACAGATGAAATCCACATCTTAAAACTCTTTTTCAAACAGTTTGAAGTTTTCAGAGTGTGCTCACATATAACTTGTAATCTGCAGGATGACTCTATGGGTAAACTGAGGCTTGGGGAAAGGTGGAACACAGGGTAATAGTCAGTGGAAGACTCCAAGCTCACAAGCCTTTCTTCTACACTTAAGTCAGTTCTGCCTTCACCTGAGCCTCAACTGCTTGTTCCAGCTAGTTCTTCCTCTGCAATTGAGACTAGTAGTCCACATGCTGGCCCTACCCACGTCAAGCAGAGAAACCCTGGGAAAATGACTTAAGTTTCTGTCACTTTACCTGTAGAGCAATAACAGTATATCCTTCCAGGACTGTTGGAGAGAATTAAGTGAACACATTATCTAATACACAGCACAGAACAGCTATCATCATTTCCACTTAATACAATGCCTACACTCTCTGAAAAACGGCTCATAAAATTATAAAGTTATCTCCGATTGTTTATTTACATTTAATGTACCTCAAAGGGTAAAATGAGCTTCCCTTGTGGCTCAGGTGGTAAAGACTCCACCTGTAATGTGGAAGACCTGGGTTTGATCCCTGGGTTACGAAGATCCCCTGGAGAAGGGAAAGGCTACCCACTCCAGTGGCCTGGAGAATTCCATGGGCTGTATAGTCCATGGGGTTGCAAAGAGTTGGTAAAACAATTAAAATAAAATAAAAATGAAATAAATAAAATAAACATTTAAAAAAGAGTAAAATAATGTTTTTCCCAAAAATTTAAGCAGATACACTGAAGAATTTAACATTTGCTTTCAAAGATTCTGTTACTAAAAAACAACTGGACCACTGAACTATACTAGCTCAGTCAGCTTGAAAGTGGCAGTTTCAAAAAGGATTTGTCCTTTTTGCAATTAGTATACTATAGTTTCACTCTATTTTTCTCCATTCAGATTTAGAAACTTGGGACTAAAGAGATCTTTGAGGTCATCCAATCCAACTTCTAGTTAAACAGTAAAAGACCCCTTGTTCAATTCGTCAAAAGATGGGCCATAAAGTCTCAAAATACTTTCAGTGATTGAGAATTTGTCACTTCTTAAGACAGCTCATGCCACTGTTGGACAGCTCTAACTGTAATATATTTCTTGCTCACAGGAGCTAAAATCTTTCTTCCCATAACTTCCACCCACTAGTTCTGGTTCCCCTGGAACAAACTCAAGAAATTCTTTAATACTACGCTCCTTCTTATATTTGAAAACACAATGAGCCTTCATATATTTGAAAACAAGTATCTTTTGAAAACCACTACAATCAAACCCCATTCTACCTCCAGTCCCACCTTGGACCACTCATATCCCAATTCCTTAACATGCCCACACATTACAGGTTTCCAAGCACCTCCTTCTCATGCTCACTCATTAGTTTGGCTAATGCTCATCTTAAAATCTGGCAGTCCAGGCATTATCCAATTATAAATGCAACCCAGGGTTACATAAACTTTCTTACCAGCCCTGCCACACAACTGGCTCATGCCAAGCATGTAGTCCAACTAAAAATCTCAGATATTCTTTCAAAAAAACTGTTAAGCTGAGGATTTTCATTCTCTACCCCGTACAAATTTAATAAATGCTCAGATTTTTAAACTTATCACAGTTCATCTTATTGGTTTGAGTCTATCTTCCAACTTGTTAAAAACTGTTTTGAATCTTGATTCTGTCATCTATGTCATCTGCAAATCTAATAAGCACTCCCCTTTGTGGCATTACATAAATCATTGACAAAAATGTTAGACTTGGAACACAGTGTGTTTAAGAATGAAATCATTGGCTTTCATCGTGCAACCACTTTCAGGACAGAACACAGGAATCATTCTGCTTTAGTAAGTTTAGAACAGGAAGCTGATCTTTCCAAAATAAAATGGTTCGGGGCAAAATTTCATTAGAAGACATTTTACCGTGTCCAAGTAATTATTTCATCTTTCATCATTTATTCAGGATGAATCAAATAATTTAATTTGATTGCACAAAATACAACTGCAGGAAGCAGGAAAAGAGGTCACAGAAAAGTATCTAATATTGCAAAGTTGCTTTCGGGCATTTTGGTTACACAGGCCAATGAACATACATTAAAACAAAATACATTTCATAACTAATACTCAAAATACACCTTCATGACAAGCTATTACCATAATCCTAACCCACAATCAAAAGAACTGTTCATCTCCATGACCAACACATTTCAACGAGACTGACATTTTTACATCTGAAAAATACAATTTCAAAAAAGGGAAAATACCAGAATTGGAACTCCAAGTGTTTTAACAGTCCGTGACAAAAAAGAAGATTGTCCAGATCGTCAGGCAAATCTGCCAAAGGAAAAAAATGTAAATGTTAGTTCGGGCATTAGGACACCCCTTAAATTTAGTAACCATCTCTGGATCTCCACGCTACTCAACCCAAACAGACACGGTGAGTTTATTGGTACGCTCTATTTAGTGATAAGTTAGCTCTCTTTGACAAAAAGCCCCACAACAAGTACCTCAGGAAGTAAACTTCCAGGCTTCCTCAAGGCTAGACCTGTCCTCCAAATTTTAAAAAATGAGGTTTGCGATAGAGACAAAGAATTTCATCATTTAAAAAAAACCAAACAACTTGCTATTACTCAAGTAGTCAGGCAGGTATAACATTCTGTCTGGATGGGGAAAAAAAAAAAGGTCAAACATTGTTTGAAGGTCAATATTAACTTTCCCAGGCAACATTCGCTATTTATCCCAAGGGTCATCTGGTATCTAAGCACTGACTGAACTATCAAGATATGGCCAATAGCTGCAACTAAGAGAAAGATGCACCCGTTTCCACAATATGTCAGCACAGGACACATTTCAGGGTGGTGATGGTTAGTTACTAAGTTGTGTCTGACTCTTGCAAACCCATGAACCGCAGCCCGCCAGGCTTCTCTGTCCACGGAATTCTCTAGGCAAGAATACTGGAGTGGACTGCCACTTCCTTCTCCAGGGGATCCTCCCAACCCAGGGATCAAAACCGAGTCTTCCGCGCTGCAGGCGGTCTCTTGCGTCGCAGGCAGATCCTTTGCCAATTGAGCCACTAGGGAGGCAGAAAATAAACGTGAAACACTGCGAATGGCCGCACTTTGACGCTGCACAAAACCACCGAGCAACCTGAGCGCCTCCTTCTCCCCTCCCCTAGCCAGATACACACCTCACTCCTCAATGTAATCTCACAATCAGCTCTCATCTGACACCAACCAACCGAGTTAATTAGGCAGAAGCAGATGTAACTCAGCAGCTCTTTGCTACAAGCTGAATCAGTGTTAAAAACATACACACACAGAGCTAAGTAAGGAACAGAATCATAAGTCTCTTATCTTTAGCCAATTCTCAACTAAACACATGTATATTATCCACTTTGTATATTATCCACTGCACATTTTTTTAATCTTAGGCTGGTTTGTTTCTGACATCCCACTGGCCCCACTGTAAATTGGTATATGTTAAGAGAATAGATTGAAAATTAATTTAATTTTAGTCTAAGCAATATTTAACTAGAAAGACAAATCTAAGGCAAAAAAAAAATGCATAATTCATTAAAAAGCCAGTTAGAAATGCTTTCCGCCCCCTGCCTCCCCTGATTCAGAATTATCCACATCATTTCTCTTTTCCAAAGCCCTAAGATTGGTTTCACAGGTAGACAGCACATGCTATTATAAGTATGACCCTAAAAACCGTTATGCTGTTTTCATTTTTTTTTCTATAAAAGCCTGAAAGTTGGACTAAAAGGCTATCAAAAATAAGAATGAGTCATTCCAAATTAATTCTGGGGACTCATGCTACATCAAAATTAAATTTACTCTATTTTCTAAGGTTTTGAATCACTATTTTTAACCACAAAGTAACATGAGTAAATTACATGGTTGTATCATACAGTTTTTAATAAAACACTATTTACATCATTCATTACAAACTATTCTAAACAAATCTAGAGAAATGCTTCGTCCAACACTGAGCTTTTGGCTTCATTAGTATTATAAAAATATCAACACTATTCAGAAATACTCATGTCAGCATAAGAAGAGTCAAAATACCCTGGATCATAAATTATATGTGAAGCCTCCTCTAAGCTTTTACTAAGGCTGTGTGTTGTTTCAAAATCAATGTCATAACACTCGAGTCATGAGATTGCGGGTGAGCCAAAAGCAGTGGTAGAAAAAAATAAAGATTAATAGTAGAGTTTACTCTTCTGTCATACTGACAAAACAGATATTTTTAGCTCTCCCACTTTTATAGGCTCCTGGATTTTTTCATAGCCTATTATGTAATTGAGTATGGACCCACAAATCTTAACAATATCGTCTGAAAAAGAATATAGACTGTTTAAGGGAAGAGGACTTAACTTCTTTCCTTCTATAACCACCCAGCACAGACAACTAGCACAGTTGCCCCAAACAGCATTCTCAGTGAACAAATTTCTGGGACATCAGACATCATCCACACAGTAATACTGGTTAACTTTCAAATCCTGCATGCAATTACTTCTCAAAATTAATGCTCAAGGCCCAAAACATGTGAACTAGGAGGTGAGGTTATAAACACTATCAAAGAAAAACCAGCAAATTTAGTGAGATATTGTTCTGCGTGTGCAGCCCTATGGTAGATGCTGTGGGGATAAGAAGCAATTCAGCACAATTTGGTAGTTCTTCAAAAAAAATTAAACATAAAATTACTGTATGTTCTCACAATTTCACTTCCAGATACACACCCCAAGGAACTGAAAACAGGGACTTAGATAAGTGCATGTACATTCATGTTCATGACAGCACTATTTCCAATAGCCAAAAAGGTAGAAACAGGTCAATGTCCATCAACAGATAAATGGGTGAATAAAATATGGCATATCCATACACTAGAATATTATTCAATCATAATAAGAAATGAAGCAGTGGGGGCTTCCCTGGTGATCCAGTGGTTGACAGTCTGCCTTCCAATGCAGGGGACATAGGTTCAGTCCCTTGTCTAGGATGATCCTATAGGCTGAGGGGCAACTACTGAACCTGCAGTGGTGAGCCCATGAGCCACAACTACTGAAGCCCACACACCTTGAGCCCCTGCTCTGCAATAAGAGGAGCCACGGCAATGAGAAGCCTGAGCACTGCAACCAAGAGTAGCCCCGACTCACTGCAACGAGAGAAAGCCTGTATGAAACAATGAAGAAAAATAGCACAGCCAAAAATAAAATTAAACAAATCTTTAAAAAAAGAAAAAGTGATGAAGTAGTGATACATGCTACAACATAGACGAACCTCAAAAATACGTTGTGAAGGAAGCCAGACACAAAAGGTTACATATCATATAATCCCATTAATAAGAAACTCCTAGAATAGATAAAGCTAGAAACAGAACATAGATTGGTGGGACCTGGGCAGGGATGGGGGAGATGGTGAGGAGAAACTGCTTAATGGGTAAAAGTGAAAAGTAGTGAAGGTCACTCCGTTGTGTCAGATTCTTTGTGACTCCCATGGACTATAGCCTGTCCATGGAATTCTCCAGGCAAGAATACTGAATTGGGTAGCCACTCCCTTCTTCAGGGGATCTTCCCAGTCAGGTGTCAAACCCAGGCCTCCCACACTGCAGGCAAATTCTTTACCATCCGAGCCACCACGGAAGCCTGGCTTAAGCGGTAGGGGCTTTATTTGGAGTGATGACAGCATTTTGAAAACTACACAGAGGTCATGGTCACGTAACACTGTGACTACACTACATGTCAGTGGATCGTTCTCTTTAAAATGGTTTTATGTTATATGAATTTCAACCCCCATTTTTTTTTTTTAAGAAATAGAGCAATAAACTATAATAATAGCAACCACTGTCTGACACCTACTGTGGGCCAGGCACTCTACATAGGTTATCACGTGCAGACGCATGTCAGGTCGCTTCAGTTGTGTCTGGCTCTTTGAGACCTCATGGACTATAGCCCGCCAGGCTCCTCTGCCCATGGGGATTCTCCAGGCAAGAATACTGGAGTGGGTTGCCATGCCCTCCTCCAAAGGATCTTCCCAACCCAGGGGCTGAACCCGTGTCTCCCGCGGCTCATGCACCGCAGGTGGATTCTTTACCGCTGAGCCACCGGGCAAGCCATAAATTACATAGATTATCAAGTAAACCTCAAAACCACCCTGTAAGGTAGCATTGTTGCCCACATTTTGCAAAAGAAAAACAGATTTCTGACTGTCAAGACCTCAGACCAGTAAGTCATGAAAGATTTTAATTCAGATGCTAAACACTTTCCTGTCTCTCTATTGGTTTTCAAACTAGGCTCCTTGGAGCTCTTGTGAAAAGTGCCTGGGCTTTCAGAACCACCTGCAGGTGCCCTTGTGGGTTACACACTAGGGCCACCACAATCCCTGCACCGAACAAAGCATCTCTGCCTTAACTATTCTATATTTAAAGGACTTCTCTATAATATTCACTTCAAAGAAGGGGCTCCTCTAAATACAGAAGGAACAAAGTCTGAAAACAACCGTGACTATTCCTTGGTAGTGCGGATGGGGAGAACATCCCTTGGACGGATGGGACTTAAACTGGACCCTGAAAGGGAGAACTTAGATTAACTGCCTGGTCTCTCCACAGACACCTCCCCAGAAGCCCTACATCACTTTGTCTAACAGGAAACTTTTAGCTTTCTTATCATTTGGCATTTCTAATCTGTATTTTGCTTACCTCATCTCCTCTACTAGACTGCAAAATTCTTAAGAACAGGACTTATGTTTGATTCATCTTGGCATGCCCCAAGATTTCCAAGGACCACAACTTGAACGTAAGAGGGGTTTGATGCCTATTTGTTAAATGAATGCACCAGCGAATGAATGAAGGGAAATCTAGCAGAAGGCACAGAACAAGAATGAGCTGTCAGAATGGAGGGATACTGAGTCCATGTGCATGCCTGGAGAGGGGATGTGTTGAATAGGAGTAAGAAATAAAGTTGGACGTGACAAAAACCAGGCTGAGGCATGTGAACACGACAGATGAAGTAACAGAAAGCCAGTGCAGGAGTAGCAACACAACAAGGTGGAGTGGAATGCAAGCACGTACACGTACACACATGCACACACACACACATGTGTTGAACGTTTGAATAATTCTGGCTATGGTATCCATCCAGTATACGTTGAAGGGAAAGATGACTGAAGGAACAAACAAAAGCAATCAGTATTTCTTTCTTTCTTTTTTTTTTTTTTTAGCAATCAGTATTTCATCTCCCCACATATCAATCTTGTTCAACTTATATTTATGAGCTTAACTCAGCAGCAAGCCCAGAGCAGGCATTCCATAAATGTTAGCTGAATTGAATAATTAATTCCCATCTTTTTAGAATAATACTAAGTTCTTTCTCACTACTCATTAACATAAAGTTTTCAATTCAAAAGCTAATAATGTTTTCCAAGGATTTCTAAGAGGCTAAATCACCATGAAAATTATAATTTCAACTAATACATATTATATTAATTGGAAGTTTAATTTTTCATGTCATGCTCTCCTAGTTGACAGTATCCTTGTTATGTCATTAAACTATAATTGTGTAAATCTGCTTCAACAAACAGTAACTGAACCATCAATAAACTATTATGGCTTCCATAATCCCTAGCAAAGATTAGTTTCAACATCATCATCATAAATTAGTAGCGACTCGTCCCAAATCTCCTGGTGAAGCCTATGAATTCCGTTTGCATAGTCATCCCTACATTTAAGTGCTCAACAGTTTCAGTCTCTAAACTTTAATCACACTGTTAGGAACCTCACAGGAAATTTGATCTCTTGTAAAACAGGATTTTAGAGACAAGATGAAAAGTCATTCAAAGTCATCAGGCCTTTGGAGCCAGGGTACACTGATTAGTAATAATGATATTATAACTAAGCACTTTCACTTAAGAAATAATCAGCTGAATTTAGAGTGACTTTTTTTTTTTCTGACATTTAAAACTTCCTATTCAATTCTAACCTCAAGTTAGCTTTAGTTGGGTTTTAATGACAAAGACAAAACCAATGTATTTGGGGAAAAAAATCTGACATCTTAATTTTTAAAAGATTATTTTGAAAATACACATCATTTCAGAATTCTGCATTAACTTTATCACAGACAGTTTCAAAGAGGATATCCTTAAAACAAATTAAAGCTGCTCTCTGAGAATCTCAAGAAAATTACAGATCTATTTTTAAATAGGAACACAAGCACATACATACATTTGCATACAATTTCAAGGGCTTACATATTTCTCTACTGCCCACCCAAGGACCTCTAAAGGTCCACTCACTAACTTTACTTACACACACAGAGAGGTTGATAGTTTTACCCAGTTTCACAATAATTATCTCTATATGTGCTTAAAGTAAAACATGTTATATTGAAAAAAAGAAAGTTATTATCATCGGTTTTGGATACTGTCAAACAGGCTCATGAAATCTTATTCGACAAGGCAATGTGCTATGATGGGATGAATCTAGAGAGTTCAGGAATCAAGTCCCCACTTTGTCAGCTACCTAAGCTGTGGGACATAGGGCACATTACTGAGTCAATCTATGTCTCAGTTTTCTCACCTGTAAAAATGAGAAAAATGTAGTTTTGCAGACTGTAAAGAGGAATAAGTGAGATAACAAATATGAAAGAAGCAAGGCGGAGGACACATAGCAGGAACACAATAAAATGCTAGCTCATAAAAGGAAAAAGGGCAATGCAGTCAGCTAGAGACCTGTAAAATCTAATCTAGCTGAACTTCTGTCTATATGACCATTTTCTCCTATGAGACAGGGAAAGTCAGCACCTGGCTTAGTTACAGTTGCAGACAAGAAAAATTCAAGACAGAGAACAGAAAAAAGTGAAGAAGAGCAAAAAGACGTTTGAAATGGTGAGGATGGGGTCAAGAAGAGTGTATTTTCCTCATGATCATACACCTTTTAAGGTCAGTAAAGATTACAAGATAAAACAGATAGGAGGATATCTACTTAACCTGAGGGCAGGAAAAGTCTTAAAACAAGACACAAAAAGCACTAACCATAAAGAAAATACCATTAAATCTGACTCCATTAAAATTAAGAAGTTCTGTTCATTAAAAGACACCACGAAGAGTGAAAAGGCAAGCCAGAGAATGAAGGAAGGCATTTGCAACACACACAAAGGACAGAGTCTCATACTTAGAGTAAGAACTACTAAATAGCTATAAAAAGACACAAGGACCAATTTACAAAAGAGGGGAGAGGTGCAGGGACAGACTTGACCGGGAACTTTACAAATGAGGAAATCCAAGTAGCCAACAAACAAATGAAAAACTCCTCCTTATTAATAAGGTAAAGGCAAAGTGTACCAGATTGGCTAAGCTGAAAAACTAACAAGACTAAGTCAAGTTGGTGAGAATAAGCAGCCAGGGAACTCAGATATAGATACATAGATATACTGGGGGAAGTATAACCTGGTACAACTCTGGAAAATAGTCGAACTGGTACCTTAGTAAAGTTGCAGACAAGTATACCCCATGACTAGGGCAACCATACAGATCATCATCCAATTTCAGACACTCCTGAGAATTAAAGGTGTTATTCCTGGAGGAGGAAATGGCAACCCACTCCAGTATTCTTAGACAGAGGAGCCTGGGGTCGCAGAGTAGGACACGGCTGAGCACTATACAGTTAACACCAGGACAACAGGTATAAGCAGCATTAACAATCATGCTGCCTACGAAGCAGCAGCTCCATCCCCAGGTGGACACCTCAGTCGGAGACCGTGCACATGCATACCAGGTGATGAGTAGGGAACATTGGCAGCTTAGTTCACAACTTCCCCACACTAGAAACAACTCAAATATCCAGCAAGAGTGGAACTGACGAGGCTTCCCTGGCGGCTCCTAGTAGTGGTAGAGAACCTGCCTGCCAATGCAGGAAATACAGGTTCGATCCCTGGTCCTGGCAGATCCCACATGCTGGGGAGCAATTACGCTCACATGCCGCAACTATTGAACTCTGTGCTCTAGAGCCCAGGAGCCACAACCACTGAGCCCCTGCAGCCTACAGTCTGTGCTCTGCAACAAGAGAAGTTACCTGGAATGAGAAGCCCATGTACAAAAGCCACCATTAACCACAAACTAGAGAAAACCCACGAGCAGCCAAAAATAAAAATAAATAAATAAAATTATTTTTTAAATGGCTACCTGGACATTTCAAAAAAAAAAAAGAGCAAAACTAATGATAGAAAAATTGTGGAAGATTACGGGAGTCCCATGAAAAGCTGCTTAACAGCATCCTGGAAAAGCAAATTAAAGCACTACAAGGAAGAAATTCTCCCATTCACTAGTCATTTACTATTCTACATGCGAAGACTTGATCACTGCAGCTCACACATACCTCCTTTCATAAAACAATTCCTTTTCTCTCACTTGATACAAATACAGGGATCTGTATACAAGAACACTGAAACTATTGTATAGAGAACTAAGAGATGAAAAGTCACTTGTTAGGAACTCTGGCATTTAAAAAACCGTTATCGTTGGCTAAGTCTTCTTCTGACTGGTATTCAACAGTCCATGCAAGTTTCTGAAGTGTTTTATTTATCCAACTTCCTCAACTACCTTCCAATATTCACCTTATTTTACTTTTCCCTCCCTTGATGCCTTGTATCTGACAGTTCCCACCTTATCTGCACAAGTGGTGTGAGAGATAAACATCTGGTGTAACAGCTAAGACATAACATTCACTCTACTCAAGAGGCCTGGGCTTGACTAGTAGGCAAAATTTCAACTGACCGTGTCATCACCACCAGCCAGTCAGTCTCCTAAGTTCCTCCTTTAATGGTAAACCCTCCTTGTGTCTTTATCTTCTCTTTTTAACCATCACTTCACCATCTCAATCTTTGACCCTAAGCTCAAGTTCTCAGGTAAGAATCTTATCCTTTATTGAAAAACGCACTATCCTTTTCTTCTGGAAAAAAAAAAAAAAAATCCTGCCCAAATTCATTTTGATAAATGTGTGAAGAATTTATGAATAAAAGAATGGAGTGTTTTACTTCAAGATTATCCCAGAAAATCAATGTACTTTACTCACAGTCATACAAAACACACACACACACACCTTTTTTGGAGTACCACAGAACTGGAACACTATCTCGGTGTAAGTTATTCCCATTAGCTACTCCCACCTCCTGTCCATATATGGAGGAGTCTTCATATGCTCTTTACTTTGAATTTCCAGGTACCTCCACCCAAATCTTAGTTCACGGGTACTCTTTTCCTATTTTCCGCATTTGTAATCTAGCCCCTCCTCTGCCTTTGCCCTTTGTCTCCTACCACTCCCTGCACTCAATTCAGACCAAAGTACTTACAAATTCAAAAATATGCAAACACAAGGAGCCTCTTTCTGAGACAGACATCCAGTTCCCCCTTTGCTGACTCCAGCTCAAATTACACCCAAGAAATCCAAAGTGTGTGCCAAGTTGCGTACCCATGGGTTGTAGGCCACCAGCTCCTCTGTCCATGGAATTTCCCTTCCAGGCAAGAATACCGGAGTGGGATGCCATTTCCTACTCCAAGGGATCTTTTGGACCCAGGGATTAAACCTGTCCCCTACCCTCCTGCACTGACAGGTGAATTCTTTACCACTGAGCCACCTGGGAAGCCTCTAACAACCCTGTTTCCCACACTAACATCTTTCTTTGCCCATCTACCCTCCCGATTCAATCCAAATCACATTCGCCCAACCCCACGTACCTTTCTTCACACCTGTCACCTTTTCCCACCTCCTGAACCTCCTGACTCCTAACAGACTTTCTGTTAGATATATTTTGCGCAAGGGTCACCTCGGGGCAAAATATACGTAATAATTTAGAATATATCTAAATTCTAAGTAGGCTCCCTTGGCATTTAAGTTTGCTCTTCTGTCTTCCAGAAACTCTCTAAAGAACATCCGTTTCCCATCCCTCCATGTTTTTTCCAAGCTTCTATACCCCAAAGCTAGCAAACCTTTCTATTCTAGCACGCCGATTCACCCATATACCTCCTTCCCCCCATTGTAAATGCACCTGACCCCCCGTTTCCTCAATACTTCCTCCAAACCAGCATCTACTCTGCACCGCTTTCTCAGCACTACTCCATATCCACCACACCCAAATCCATTCTTACTCTGCCCCCCCTCCCCCGATATCTACAAGTTCAGCCTGCTGCACCGTTTCACTTGCCCCTCGGTCCTCTCTCTACATCTCCCCATCCTGCACTCTCCTCACCCTCCCTACTGCACCTGCTTGCACACCTCGTTTCCCCTCACACCCACCCCCTCCCTGGGAGTGTTCTTCCCAGACACTCACTGGCCCCCCACCGTTCCTAGTAGGTCCCTCCCACTCAGAAAACCCCTACGAGCCCTAGCCTTCCGACCACCCGAACCCCGCCCCCATCCAGATATCGCTCCGCCCCTCTACCCTCGAGCCCCGCCCCCTGCCCTGGAGGTCCCGCTGAGGGGCGGGGCCTGTCCCTCCTCCCCTTTCCCCCGCCCCCTACCGTCACGCTCAGGGGCAGCCTGACCCCGAGCGGCCCCGCGGTGACCCTCGCGCAGAGGCCTGTGGGAGGGGCGTCACAAGCCCCCTATTTCCCCCTCCCGCCCCCCTCCCGCCTAGTCTCCTCCCCCTGGGAACGCGCGGGGTGGGTGACAGACCTGGCCGCGCGCCACCGCCACAGCGCCTGCCGGGGGCGCTGCCGCTGCCTGAGAAAAAAGCCGCGGCTGCCGCCTGGAGGAGGTGCCGCCGCCTCCGCCACCGCTGCCGCCGCCGCCAGGGGTAGGAGCTAAGCCGCCGCCATTTTGTGTCCCCCTGTTGTTGTCGTTGACATGAATCCGACATGACACTGATTACAGCCCAATGGAGTCTCATTAAACCCGAGCCACGGGCCCGCCCCAGCGCTGCTCCATTGGACTAGACCGCAGACACTTAGGGCCACCCGTTGGCCTAGGAGTCTGTCCGTCACCCACACACTAACCACTCTGCAGCCCATTGGGGCAGGATCCTGCCGGTCATCTCGCCTCCGCATAGGCACACCCCTCGACCCATCAGCCCCCCCTCCGGTACCACCCCGGGGGAGGGCCCACTGCCAGTACCAATCAACAGGCCGCCTGGCCCGCCTCTTCTGGGCACCTATTGGTCCAGCCTTTTTTCTCTCGCCCAGACACCGCGCCACCTCTACTTCCACCTACCCGCCCCCTCTACCTCTAGAAAGGGATTGGGTCTACTCGCAGGAGAGGTACTTGGCCTTATTGGCTGCAGACGACGCCAATCAAAGGGCCTTTTCCCTTCCCCCTCCCCCACTCAACCCCAAACCCCCTAGCCCGCAGCTAAAGTTTGTGTGAGAGCTGATCGCTGGCGGCGGCCGCAGGATTTAGGGGTGGGCGCGGGCGCGCGCGCGCGGGCGGGCACGCGAAGTTAAAATTCGAGGTTCTCAGTCGCCAGCTCCTGCGGTGGAGCGCGCGGACGGGCGCGCCGCCTGGAGCGTTCCATCCCGCCCCCTCCTCCACCTTCTCCCGTCCTGTCCCGGGCGACTACTCGCCCGCCCCCTGGCTCGCATCCTTACCCCCCACGCACCCCCTAGCTTGCAAGCCGAGGCCGGGTGCAAGCAGTATGATGTCGCTGCAGCCTCCTCGCCATCCCATGCCGAGGGGGAGCAAGCCCTTACCCGCCGGGCGTGCACCCCCCGGCTCCACACTCGCCCGTGTCTGCAAGCACGTGCACCGTTCGCCGCTGCCTCCAGCCACCCCGGTCCCGGGCTAACCTCGCCTGCAGCCCGGCCAATCGCTTGCTGCCCTTTGTTGCTGCAGCCCGGGTCTCCCCGCTGCCTTCCTCAGCCTCCGCCTCGTCCTTTGCCAGCCGCCCGGGTCCGCAGCGCCGCGCTCCCCCCGCCCGGGACCCACCGCCGCCGCCTCCTTCTCCTCCTCCGCCTCCTCCTCCTCCTCGGCTCCGGGCTGCAGCGCACAGAGCCCGAGGCAGCGCCGCCCAGCCCCGCTCCCCCCGCGCCGCCAGCTAGCCCGCCCGGCCCGGCCGGGGGCGCAGCCTGGACCCCGCCCGCCCCAGTCCCCGCCCCGGGGGTACCTGCCTCCGCCCTGGGGGGGCTCCGCTTGCCGCCCTCGGGGGAGGGCGGGGATGCCGGTGTCCGCGGGAGGATGGGGACGCCTGGGCCGTTTGGGGCGGGGAGTGTGCCCGCCAGGGCTGGGACTTGAGAGGTGCGGTCCTCGCCAAAGCGCCCCCCCACCCCCCGCCGCCGTGGGTCCCAAACTTCGTCCTCCGCGGGGCCTTGTACCCTGGGCGGTCGCGGCAGTTTTGGGGTGGGGGATGCTTCGGGAGCTGTGTCTACCCTGATCAGGAGGAAGAGGGAGCAGTGACATTCAGCGACTGCGGACAGGGCACGGCGGCGGCATCCTTGGGTGGGAGTGGGGATGTCAGACGCCGCTGGAGGGGGAAGCTACCCCTCAAGATGCCCTCTCCCGGTCTGCGAGGAGCTGGAGAGCTCTGAGCTGCGTTCTCAGTGCTTTCTTGGGCGATGCAGCCGGGTGGCAGAGGGGCTAGGGGCGGGGGGGAGACGGCTGGGGGGGCCCTTCCCCCTCTCTTCTAGCCGGCGCTCGAAGGAAGGCTGATGGCGAAGTTCGGTTTTCCAGGCTTCCCCTGGGCCCCCCGAGTTCCTGAGGCCCACAAGAGGGAGGCTGGGGGCTCATCTGGCCGCCCAGGCGAGGCCACTTTGACGCTGCCCACATGCCTCCCAGCGCCGTCCAGACTCTGAAGAGAGACCCTCGTTCTTCCCGGAGCCCGGTGGGATGCTGACAGGGGAGACTTCAGAAAATAGTAAAAGTAGCCTTGAGAAATGGCTCCTCGAGAGTTTGAGTACGAAGTTTCCCTTTCGAGGCGCCATTTCTTCGTGAGGAGGAGAACTATGACTCTGTAAAAGAACCAAGTTTCAGGCATGGCGGCCCAGGTGGGAAACCACCTGTTGAGTCGAGTCTGCCCCAGGGCGGTCTTGGGCCCTGGCAGGGTGACACAAGGTACCAGGGAGAGGAGTCCCCGGCTTCCTGCCCTCGTTGACTCTAGCATCCTCATGGCAGTGACCCTGCAGCAGCAGCATCTTCAGCTCCGCATTAGCAACCACTGTGCAAGCTAGGTAGGTACTTTGTTAGAGCAACTTCTCTCAAACAAACAAAAGCAGCAGCACAGCACAGTCATCGATTGCAGAGCTAAAACACACTTCACTTTTTAAGATGGTTTGCTTCTCTAGGGTGTGAGCTGCCCCTACTTACATGCTTCTTGGCAGCAAGGTGAGAAAGAGCCAAGACAAAGGGTGCAGAGTTGGATGAAAGGACAGAAGAGGGGAGAGGGGGAGCAGAAGAGTTGTAATACTACACTCAAAACTGTCACCGGTTCCATTATAAATCCCTTTTATAGGTGTTTTATTACTTGGTTGTTAGTTTTTAAAACACAAACCTCTTTAGATTAAATCTTGGCATTCACAGGCTCAGCTTGGGGAAACAAAACACAGGGAAAGCGCTCGGCTTGGCTACTTTTGAGTTACATTACTGATAAAACAAACAAACAGCAGGTTGGGTTTCCTCATAGCCTCTCTCTACCTCTTTTATTTAGTATCTTCAGTAGCCGGCTCAAGGTGAATTTTTACAAGCCATTAGTTTATAATTCAGTCTAGTTCATTTAGGTATTTCAAAGAGAAGGACATTTATAAGCTATGCTTTTTTTTTATAATGCAGGTGCTGGGATTTTTATTCTCCAAGAAATTACTAAGTAAATCTAAGAATCCTGGCACACACTTAAGCCTTTATGTTCTGTTTTTGTTTTTTCCCCGTGGTCTGCCCAGATGCACTTTTATTTTGTAACTTAGATTTGAGCCTCCCAGCCTGCATTTTATCTCAAGCAATAAAAATAAACCATGTCTTAATTAAAAACAAGTTTCAAAACCCCAAATCTGTACAAACTAAAGTATGCTAAAGAAGCAACCAAAGACAATTAAAGCCAAAAGTCCACATTTAAGATGTCTTCAGCCAATGAATCGTGGGAGATTTATGAGCATCTAACACTTGTTATCACTAATGAGTTAGCCAGATGGATTTCTAGTGCATCAAGACCTGAACAGACACCTTAGATAGAAAAGGGTCTCATTTGCCTAAACTTGTGCTCCTGTAACTCCAGGAGCTGGCAAACACAGAAGATGGAAGTATCTTTACCCAACAAATTGATGGTTTTTTTTTTTTTTTTGAAGTTCTTTTCTTAATATAGTTCTCTAGCAGGGCATGGCAAGGAAAGGGACTGTGTTGCTTTCCCAATGATACTCCCCTCTAAGGTTACTTGTCCTTTGAGAAATCCTGGCTCTTCAGATAAGTGGGACTGGAAAGGATAACAGAGTCACAGCCAGAGATACATACTTAATGCTTCCTCTAAACCTCTCTTTATCTATAGTATCTCAAAGCCTCAGCTGAGCTGAACAGCTCAATTAAGATGTTAACCTAGAAATAACTTGAAAACCAAGCACAGTGCAAAATTTGCAAGCTGACTGGACTGAAGGATTATGAATCCAGGGGCCCATCTGATGAGTCCTCCTCCCTTCCCCAAAAGAGCTGCCAGTGGGCGCCACTGACCAGAACTGCTCAGTGTGGCCCATAGATCAGCAGCATCAGAATGATCTGGGAATGAGTGCTTAAAACACAGATTCTTTGGCCCAACCCCAGATTCTGATTCAGTAGGTCTACAGTGAGTCTCCCAAATCTACATTTTTAGCCCATGACTTGGCTTGTAGCTTATGATCCCTGATTTGACAACTACTGGCCTAGGCTGAATCCTCATCTTTCCCAACTGGAAAGTAATGTTTCTTTTGTGAGCTTCTTAGCCAGAAGTTTATAGTCCCTAGTATACTGAGATGATTCCATGGTCTGACCTATTTGTCCTTGAATCCTGAGTAAGAGTAAAAAAGAATGCAGAATAGCTTCAGGAGCTGAAGGGAACTGGAGGGCTTGATCTTTTGGGTTTGTTTACTTGCTCTGAAGCAAGTCACACAAACTCTCTGATTAGAGGGATCATATCCACAGATGCACTAACAAAACCTTATGAAAGAAACTGAGTAAGGGAGGCAGCAGGCAGAGACCCTGAGCTGATCTGTCCAAGCCAAAGCTCAGGATGAAGTCTATTTACATTCAATTAGTCACTTAGAAAAACAATGGTCTCCACTATCCTTTCCACCTGCCACTGGGACTGGAAACTGTATCCCCTCAAGGTCACAGTGTCTGGTTATGTCAGTCAAGGGCAAAGGGGGTGAGGGATGATCAGTCAAACCATTAGTTTTAAATAGGCTAGCAAATTCAAGCTATAGGTGTGGATGAAAAGTCTGCATTGTTTTAAATACAAATATTTTGTACTCTTACCCCATTAGTTCCAGCTTAAAAACTTTTAGGGTCATTTAAAAGCATTCTGAACCAATTCTACACTCCTTAGTCTATCTCTAAGGCTACATCTGCACCCAACCATTATCTCATCTCCAGCTTCTCCCAGCCCCACACACTCCTCCGTGCCCAGCACACACTGTTCCCTCTGCAGTCATGCCTGCCCTCTCTACCTTACTTGATGAAGACCTTGGAAAAAAGATAGCTCCAAATCCCTGCTTGGCTGCTGCCTCTTCTGTGAAGTTTCCCTGGTCTTTGCAGGTAGCCCACAGGACTTGAAGCAAACCTGGAGCAATCCAGCTCTGGCACTTGTTAAGTGCTCTGTTATTGTTTGTCAAATTACAGAATAAAAGCACTTACACTCTGTTGTCACATTTTGCCAGTTTGTTGCCCTAATTAGCTTTTCTACTGCATGGTCCAGTTTTTTCATCTGTATAACTGCCCTAGAGCCTGACCCATAGAAGCTACTTAACAACCACCACATACACCTGTGGTTCCCATCCCTGGCTGCACATTAGAATCAGCTGAAGGAACTTTTGAATCCGCCTAGCACCAAGTTCCACTTGAGGACAGCTAAGACTGTTTGGGGTGGAGCCTGTTTATTAGTATTCGTATTTAAGCACCCTGTGCAGTCAACAGTTCAGAACCATTGTTTTATATTTACCAGGAAGATGCCTCAGCATCAAGTGAGATATTCTGAAGACAAAAGGGTGGTAAAAGATTATAAAATTAGCTAAACGTTGCTGGGAAGACAGAGGACTCAGGATCTTTTTGGTTTTGTTTTGAGACTTAAAAGAGTCTTCATAAAGACTCAATTTGTAGCACCAGGCCATAAAAAAGAAAAATGAAACGATGCCATATTTAATTTAATGGTTCCCAGTCCTTTGATGGAGAAGGCAATGGCACCCCACTCCAGTACTCTTGCCTGGAAAATCCCATGAATGGAGGAGCCTGGTAGGCTACAGTCCATGGGGTCGCTATGAGTCAGACGACTAAGCGACTTCACTTTCACTTTTCAGTTTCAGGCATTGGAGAAGGAAATGGCAACCCACTCCAGTGTTCTTGCCTGGAGAATCCCAGGGATCGGGGGAGCCTGGTGGGTTGCCCTCTATGGGGTCGCACAGAGTCGCACATGACTGAAGCGACTTAGCAGCAGCAAGAGCAGTCCTTTGAATTTTAAAATCGGGGAAAATGACAAAGCTGCCAACTTATAATTTTGATAATAAGGACATTTTTTAAAAGACCTAATGGCCATCCACTGCATTATTGGGGCTGCCCAGACAGTACTAGTGGTAACGAACCCGTGGGCCAATGCAGGAGACATAAGGAGACTGGGTCGGGAAGATCCCCTGGAGAAGAAAATGGCCACCCACTCCAGTATTTTTGCCTGGACAATCCCTTGGACAGAGGAGCCTGGTGGGCTACAGTCCATAAGGTCGCAAAGAGTTGGACACAACTGAATTGACTTAGCATGCATGCACGCATCTGCATCACAACAAACTGTGGAAAATTCTTCAAGAGATGGGAATACCAGACCACCTTACCTGCCTCCTGAGAAATCTGTATGCAGGTCAAAAAGCAACAGTTAGAACTGGACATGGAACAACAGACTGGTTCCAAATCGGGAAAGGAGTATGTTAAGGCTGTATACTGTCACCCTGCTTATTTAACTTATATGCAGAGTACATCATTAGAAATGCTGGACTGGATGAAGCACAAGCTGGAATCAAGATTGCTGGGAGAAATATCAATAACCTCAGATATGCAGATGACACCACACTTATAGCAGAAAGTGAAGAAGAACTAAAGAGCCTGTTGAAAGTGAAAGAGGAGAGTGAAAAAGTTGGCTTAAAACTCAGCATTCAGAAACCTAAGATCATGGCATCTGGTCTCATCACTTCATGGCAAATTGATGGGGAAACAGTGGAAACAGTGTCAGACTTTATTTTTGGGGGCTCCAAAATCACTGCAGATGGTGATTGCAGCCATGAAATTAAAAGATGCTTGCTCCTTAGAAGAAAAGTTATGACCAATCTAGACAGCATATTAAAAAGCAGAGACATTACTTTGCCAACAAAGGTCCGTCTAGTCAAAGCTACAGTTTTTCCAGTAGTGATGTATGGATGTGAGAGTTGGACTATAAAGAAAGCTGAGCACCAAAGAATCGATGCTTTTGAACTGTGGTGTTGCAAAAGACTTCTGAGAGTCCCTTGGACAGCAAGGAGATCCAACCAGTCCATCCTAAAGGAAATCAGTCCTGAATATTCATTGGAAGGACTGATGCTGAAGCTGAAACTTCAATACTTTGACCACTTGATGTGAAGAACTGACTCATTTGAAAAGACCCTGATGCTAGGAGACACTGAAGACAAGAGAAGGGGATGACAGAGGATGAGATGGTTGAATGGCATCACCAGTGGACATGAATTTGAGTAAACTCTGGGAGTTGGTGATGGACAAGGAGGTCTGGCGTGCTGCAGTCCATGAGGTTGCAAAGAGTCGGACACGACTGAGCGATTAAACTGATGCATCTGCATTATTACAAAAAAGAAAGAACTTTCTGAATAAAGGATAGTCCGGCCCATGAAATGAAAGTGGATGACTATATCAACATGTACATTTTCTTTCTTCCTCTTTTTTTTCCCATTTCAATGCAGACATTGAAACTTTACTTCTGAGTCTGGCTACCTGACCAGAGTGCATTCAGCAATCACTGGACTATTTTACACTTTTCCAGGGGCAAAAAGTATAGATCATGTTCGATCGAATCATTAACAATTGTCTCCAACATGCTCAACTCAATGTGCTCAACTAACTGGAGATGGTTTTCTCTTATTCTACCTTTAATACAGAAAGAAAATATACAGCTCAGAGAGACAGTGGCAAAGGAATATGGAAGAGCGCATCAGAATAAAAGTAGGCACCAGATTTTTATCCATCTCTGCCACCAACTAATGTGTGTCCTTGGACAAATCCAGAGTGGCAACATCTTGAAACTCATCTCTGTTCTTAGTAATTTATTATTGGCTTATCTGTGATTCCCAAAAGGTCATTGTTCTTGTATATAAAGTTTCTAAAGAACTGATGAAAGAGTGAAACTTCTAAATATGTTTTTTCTTATCACATCTTTTAATTATAACATATTTATACATATTTGTCATAGAAAGTGTGGATAATAAAGAAAAAGGGGAGAAAGGTAAACAAATTAGTTGTAAGTCCTGACACTGAAAGATAATATGTTGGCATGTATTCTAACTTTCTACCTCAATCAATATTCCTATTGTGACTGAGGTTTGGAATAAATTTTTCAGCTAAGGAAACTGAAGTAGTAAAAAAAAAAAGTAACTTACTAGGACTTACTAGAATATTGCAACTTCTCAGACAGTTTGCACTTATGATAATTATTGCATATCTGTATGATAACCACTCCAATTTTTTGATGGAATTGCAGACAGAGGGCCTGATTTAGCCTTTCCAGCTATAAGGTTCTCAGTGCAGTCTACATCCCGTCATTCAAGTTAGCAAGTCAAAAACATCTTAAAGGCACTTGAGAAGATCAGCCTGGTGAGCAGTTTAACCCGCTTTATACCTTTCCCAGTATTAGTAACAAAACTGCTTGTGGGAGACCATGGTTGAGAGCTTGCTTGAGCATGACAACCTTGGCCGGAAACTTCAGGGTTGGGATTGGGTTCATTTGTATAGTTCCCAAATTGCCCTGTACATGGTATTCATAAATGATGTTGAGTAAAATAAAAAGTTAAGGATCTGTTACCTATTTGCTTATCTTATAACATTCATTTGCTTATCTTGTAAAATTCATAAAGCAGACTGTAAACTTCATAAGCTTAAATATTTCCTGTATACTGTCATATACATCATGTGTGCATGCTGTCATTTCAGTCGCATCCAGCTCTTTGCGACCCTATGGACTGTAGCCCGCCAGGCTCCTCAGTCCATGGGATTCTCTAGGCAAGAATACTGGAGTAGGCTACCATGCCCTCCTCCAGAGGATCTTCCCAACCCAGGAATTAAACATGCATCTCCTGCAATGCAGGCAGATTCTTTACTCACTGAACCACCTGGGAAGTCCCATAAACTTCACAGGCATTCATTAAATATATGAAGGTTGGATGAATACATTCCCTAACCACTGTAAAACTGTACTTTCTGCTGCTTAATCTAAAACCATTTTTTCTAAGTTATGTATGTTTGTTGGGAGAATTTTTAAACATTAACATTTTTTAAACATTAACATTAATGTTTTTAAACATTTAACATTTCAGCATTTGATCAATGGGTATGTTTTATTTATTATATACTACATTTGGTTTTTCTCTGCTATGTATATATGTGTGTACATAAATATACACACACACACACAAACACACACACACACACACATGGGCTTCCCAGGTGGCTCAGTGATAAAGAATCTGCCTGCCAATGCAGGAGGCTCAAGAGATGTGGGTTCAATCCCTGTGCTGGGAAGATCCCCTGGAGTAGGAAATGGCAACCCGCTCCAGTATTCTTACCTGGAAAAATCCATAGACAGAGGAGCCTGGTGGGTTACATACAGTCCATAAAGTTGCAGAGAGTCAAACATGACTTAGTGACATATATATATATATATATATTTATATATATATACACACACACATACATATACACACAGACTTGAAACCACACCCATCTCAAGTTGTTAAGATCAAGAATACCATACTTTGAGGAAATCCTCCTACTCCCACAACTATTTTAGCTACGCACTTCTGCAGTTTGTGACCTATTGGTCACCTATTATGACCAGTTTGTGACCATGTGGCTCACTTCAGTAGCCAATGTGACTTGGCTATCTACCAGCTGGGACTGATATCTTCCTTTTTTTTCCGTTGCAGTGCCACACATCTAATGATAACCTTTAGTAAAGAGTCTATAATGGCTCCTGACCCTGCTTCCTAAAGCTTCCTAAAGATCATCAATTATGATGATCTAAAATAACAACTCCAAGTTCAGTTTATTTGTAGTTTGTAGTATCTCAATCTATGGCAAGGCAAAGAGATTACTGTTCACCAAGTATTCCCTATGTTCCCCTATATTTCATAGCCTTCTTTTCAGTTTGGTTAGATCATGTGGCTAGTTTCAGCCAATGGACTCTGAGCAGAAGTGGTATGTATTACTTCTGGGTCAAGGAAGTTAAGAACCAAGGTAGTGGTTCTCCATGCCTCTCTTTCCTTGCTGAAGCATCTCAGAAGCCATGTGTTACAGACGAGAAGCTACACGTCAGCAGAGTCACTATCAGCCTGGACCCCTGAGTAACTAAATGGAGAAGACTCCCCAAATCCCACAATTGGTTTTAATGTGTAACAGGAGAAATAAATTTTGTTGTGTTAGGCCAAAGAGATATGTGTTGAAGTGTGTCTATTACAGCAAGCACTAGAGTTGCAGAACCTAAATGAATGTATTTCCTAAGTGCAATACTTTACAAATACCTTTTTAAAAATGTCAGTATCTGTGTCATTGAGGTAAAAACACTTCCCTCCTCACAATTATCCTTTTTCTCCAAGCACCCCAGCCCTTTGACCACAGTTGTGATGGATATATCAGATATATCATATTATGTTGGATTTCCCCCAGAATGCTTTAGTAAAACTGTTGATGAGATGAAGGGAATTAAACAGTGGATCCAGGACTTCCCTGGTGGTCCAGTGGCTAAGACTTTGGGCTCTCAATGCAAGAGCCTCAAGTACCTTCCCTGATCAGGAAACTAGATGCTGCATGCTGCAACTAAGACCCAGTGCAGCCAAATAAATCAATATAAGTAAATGGATATATTTATTTAAATTTTAGATATAATGCTTTTAAAAAAAAGAAAACAAAAGGATCTGTTTCTTCATGTAAATAAAAACTGAAAAGTCTGGGGCGGTAGTGTCATTCTCAGGCTAGAATCTACTGTATTTCTGAACACAGTAGAAAAACTAAGCTGGAATCACTTTACTACTTTAGCATGGCTTTGTTGGTTTCCAAATAATTAATTTTGTCACCACTGTAAGTTGAATCTTTTGAAATATGGGTGTTTCTTGGAAAAACTGCTGCTTCTTAAGAGAAAGAAATTCTGCCCCAGTCCATTCAGTGTCCTTTTTTGCAGTTTCTCAGCCTTTTTAGTCTTGGAGCTCTAAGAAATGACAAATGATATAGGAGCTGATTTGCAAGGTGGCTAAGAGAAGTGCATTTTGTTCCTGTCAATTAAAGAAGGGGGACTCATGTTGGGCATGGTGTTGTGTAATTCTGTGGCTCCACTCAAAACCTCTTAGGATAAACAGCGTGGGAACATGGGATGCTGAAGTGGACTGCGGGAACATGTTGGCTGAGCATGGCTTTTAAGTGCTTGGCCTAACAATATTATTAATAACAGCTACCACTTACAGAGTACTTACAGGGCTAAGTGATTTCCCTGAATTGGCTCATTTGATCCTCACAAAAATCCTCTTTAAATACTGCTATTATCCCCCATTTTACAGACTAGGAAACTGTGGCCCTGAGGTGCTGAGTGGCTGGCTGGAGGTCAGAATTCCCTTTACCTGTCCCTTGATGAAGTATGAACTCAAAGCCAGGCCTCCGGTCATGGCCCCATGGGAGTGGCCCTGCGGGGCTGTATTGAGCAACCTGCCGTCCTGGCATGGCCCACTCAGCGCCTGTGGACCAGAGGCAACCCCTGAGGTGCACACGACCTCAGCCAGGCGCCAAGGTCCAAGGCTCTTGGCCAGAGAGGGAGTTGGCTCCACCAAGAAAGGGAAGGCACGGGAAGGCTGCAGGCCAGGAAGGCGAAGCGGCCTCTGGGGCAGAAAGGAGTCCTGGCACTCGATGGAAAGGAGAAAGTGACAGAGAAGAACCTCCAGGTCAGGCCTCCAGGGGTCCAGAAGCCGAACCACTTCCAGGCTGTGAGAACACAGGAATAACTACTTTCTGGCATGCCAAAACCTCTCACTTAATTTCGATAAGAATACTTTTTAGAGAGAGAGAAATGAGTGAGGATACTAAGCTCCAGTAGGTGGATGCTGCAGCAGAGACTCCGGGGCGCAAACCCGTGTCCGTGGCACTGTCCCCCGCCAGCCACCGGGAGATAATCTGCACCTTTGTGTTTCCACATCCCACGGTGCCATCTAAGTCACTCCGCTGTCACTGCGAAGCCCGGGGCCGCTGGATACAAAATAATTCCTGAGAGACCTCCCTGAGCGGGGGCTGGGCTCAAAGGCTCCTTTTTGGCGCAATGGAGCATCAGCTGCTAAACTAACTAAAGTTGCTTAACTAGCCCAGCTGCTGTTTTGTCTTTTAGTGTGAATTCACGAACAGGTTGCGGATGTCTCTGCAGTATGTGAGTGAGTCTCTTTCTGAAAGAATTCACCTTGCTGAAGGGCTGATGTCTGGCACAGAAAACTCGCAGGGCTCAGCTGGCTTTGACAGGAGCCTTCCCTTCCCTGCTCGGCCGCCTCCCGGAGCCCCACGCCACATGCCCCCAGCTACCCCAGAAGGGCCAGCCAGGCAGGGCCTGGACCTGGCATGGCCTCTGCAATCCTGGATCCTAAGCCCAGCCTTCCCTCCTGACCCTCCCTGGTGGACATGACCCCAGTGGCCTGCACAGACGGAACCAGGGAAATCAGTCAGAAGGTTCTGGAAATTGGCAGGCTCCCTCCCAGACAACCTCTGCTCCATTCTGAAAATGTGCCTGCCCCTGGGGGAGGTCCAGTCTGAGCGTCATCACCAGCCTGGCATCAGCCATGATGCAGAAAGGGTCATTTCAGGGAGGATGATCCCAGATAACTGTTACTCTAGCAGAAAGCAATTAACATGTGGATGGGACATTATCCTGCGTCCTATGGGTTTGTTTAAGCATCACATCCAACTCCTTGCCGCCACCTTTCTCAATATGAATGTACTCAGTTTCTGCCACGGTCATCCCATCTACCTCCTGGACCTGGATCTCCAGTGTAAAGCCAAGGATACGGGAGCAGGCATAACCCATCCGGTTGCCTGGGCCGCTGCTTTACCCAAAATGAGCCAGTGTCCTGACTGAGACTAGATAGGAATTGATGTGATACATTTTTAAAGAAAGTCTGATATATTTTAAAGAATACATAGTCCAACACGAACACTTTAACAAATGACAAAGGGCTTCCCTGGTGGCTCAGTGGTAAAAAATTCACCTGCCAATGCAGGGGGACATAGGTTCAATCCCTGGTCCAGGAAGATCCCACATGCCAGGAGCAAGTAAGCCCATGTGCCACAACCACTAAGCCTGTGCCCTAGAGCCCATGCTCTGCAACAAGAGAAAACACTGCAATGAGGAGCCCACGCACCGCAACTAGAGATAGCTCCTGCTTACCACAGGTAGAGAAAAGCCCACTCAGCAAGGTAAACCCAACAGCGAGGAAAAGTATAAATAGCTAATAAACATATGAAAAATCTTCAGACCTACTAGTTACTGAAGATGTGTGAGATCCTATTTTTCCCCTTCCAAATAAGCAAAATGAAAACATGGGTCCCCCCACACTGGCCTGGGTGTGGTAAGTGTGACACTCTCTCTGGGAGCGTAAACTGATGTGAAGTTTCTGGAAAATATTTGACAGCGTTTATCAAGAGCCTTAAAAATGCTCCATGCAGATGAGTGGACTCTAAAGCAGGGGCATGGGGGCCAAGCAAGTGTGAGTCCTGATCTCACCATTCCAGCTGTGTGCCCACAGAGAAGTCACTTTGCCTCCTTTAAGCTCGTTTTTTCAAGTATGAGAACAATGGGGTGCTTCTCCCTACCTCACAGGGCTGTTGTGAGGCTGAAGGGAAAAAATAGAGTGCTTAACACACAGGGGTGGTAGCTGTAGTGGTTGTTATTCTAAATTTTCTTTGAGCCAGTAATCTGGACTGTCCCAAAGAAATAATCTGACATGTAGGCAAAGAAACATGTCTATCCAGTATTACTTTTTTTTGCCCTCCCTTGCACCCCCAGCATGTGGGGTTCCCCGACCAGGATCAAATCCATGCCCCATGCAGGGGAAGTGCACAGTCTTAACCACTGGATTGTCAGGGAAGTCCCTCCAGTATTACTTATGATCATAAAAACAGGGAAACAATGCATCCAGCATTAGGAGAAAAGTTAAGAACATTATGGTACAGTCATGTGGTTTCAGATATAAACTCAGCTAATAGCATATGATATGCACTGCTCTGTACCTTGCTTTTTTTTCACTTAACAGTGTTAACATTTCGCAAATTCCATGTGTCTGTAGGTTAAATGCCTAGCACTGGAATTACTGAATCAAAAGATGTGTATTTAAAAATTCACAGTCATGGCCAACTTGCCCCACAGAGGTTCCGATGCACACTTGGACCAAGGTATCAGAAGGCCTGTTTCTGAAGCTCTCCACAGCAGTGTCATCAACCTTCGTTCTTGGCCAAGGTGAAAGTGGTATTCTATTGAAATTTCAATTTGCATTTCTTTTATTGTGAGTGAGGTTGAGCACCTTTTCATATGTTTAACAGCCATTTGTGTTTCCTTTTCACTGAATTGTCTGCTTTTGGCCTCACTTTCTATTGAGTAGTAGGTCTCTTTTTTTCCTTCATTCATTTAGTTCTTCAGTTGAAACATATGCAAATTCTTTCCTCTGGTTTATCACTTATCTTTTGATTTTTTGTGTGGTTTTTGCCATTCAGCTTTAAAATAAAAAACACATTGTCAAGGTTCTAGGAAATTGCTCATTCTGTGCTGTGACATAACTGTATTGTCCTAATCCATTGACTCTTCTTGCTCTTTTTGAGCTCCTTGAGGGCTGGGACTGTGACTGTCCGCTTCATCACTTGAACCCCTGATAAGCACCCAAAAGATACCTGTTCAGTGATTGTGGTTCCACTTAGTGAGTAAGTGCCAAACAGCTGTGCCTCCTAGGTAAATCTGCATAGTGCACAAGGGAAAAATATTCTCCTGCCCTATCCACTTCTGCCACAAGACAGTCACGGTCAACTTGTAACAAAATGTGTGAATTTTCAAGGTATTACCCCAGCCTCTCTGGTGGCTCAGACGGTCAAGAGGCTGCCTGCAATGCAGGAGACCAGGGTTCGATCCCTGTGTTGGGAAGATACCCCGGAGAAGGAAATTGCAAGCCACTCCAGTATTCTTGCCTGGAGAATCCCATGGACAGAAGAGCCTGACAAGCCCCAGTCCAAGGGGTCCCAAAGAGTCGTACACAACTGAGGAAGTAACACTTCACTTCACCCCAAGACTCAGATGTTAGCAGCCTCAATATTCAAGGTCACACTGAGAGTTGACTGGTCCACCCCAGCCTCCCACCTGGCCCAGCCCCAGCCCACCATCCAAGTGGGACACACAGCCCCTCAGGGACTCTGTGCTGTGGCTCCCTGCTGAGTGGGCTTGAGGTGGGGGGCTAGTCCTCCCCTACAGGGCCTGGGGCAGCTTCAGAAGACTACTTCTCTTCTCAGGGACCTAGGAGGAAAAGCAGAGTTCCTTTCCAACAGCAAAGAACAGGATGGCCCAGATTGTGCTATGCAAATGATTAACTCCAATCCACAGAAAATTCAGAGCATTCCTGGATTCACAAGGAAGAATCAAGAAAATTCAACATAAAAAAAAAAAAAAGGAAAAACAAGTGTAAGAACAACTGTCCACCTTTGGCAGAGGTGGGTCAGGTTGCTGTCAGGGTCTCACATACTGCTTGCTGTTCAGGGGCAATATTGGGCAGAGGCAGACAGTTACACCTTGACCCCAAAGCTGATTTTATTTGGCAGCTCAGCCATTAGTATTGTTTTTTTCTAACAACTGTTCTCCATGAGCAAGGGGCATTGAAAGGCTGTGTTCAGGCGTCCCATTCTGCTTTACTCAAATGGTTAGCCTCTTCTTCCCAGAAAGCATGATGGAGCCACTCTAAACAATGATCTCTACCATACCAGAAATATTGGAAATATCTTTCTATCTTTACATACCCTAAAGGCTTTTTTGGGCAGGTGCCATGGCGGGTGCAAAGGTGGCAAGAAGAAGCCCCTGAAGCAGCCCAAGAAGCAAGCCAAGGAGATGGACGAGATGAGGCACGCAAGCAGAAACAGAAGCAGCAGCAGAAGAAACTAAAGGAGCTAAAAGCCAAGGCTGCAGAGAAAGGCCCCCTGGCCACAGGTGGAATTAAGAAATCTGGCAAAAAGTAAGCTGTTTCTTTTGCCTGAGGCAATGATGATTCTTAGTTCCATTCCTGTTTAAACATCTGGATTGCCTGCCATAACATCTGTTGCCATCTATAGCTAGAATGAAATGTTGTCTTGGAATCTATTGTATATTTAAGAGTAAACTTGTGTAAAAAAAAAAAAAAGACTTTGTATTTTTTTGGCCATGTGGCACAGCTTACGGGATCTTGGTTCCCCAATCAGGGATTGAACCCAGACCCTGAGCAGTAAGAGCAAAGAGCACTAACGACTGGACAGCCAGGGAATTCCCAAGACTTTTTAATTTTTAACTTCTTATTTTGAAAAAACAGTAAAATTTACAGAAATGTTGCAAAAACAATTCAGTGAACTCCCAAACCCTCCTCATCTATTTTCACCAATTGTTCTTATTTTTGCTACATTTGCTTTACCATTCTTGATAGGGGTTTTTTCCCTGTGGCTCAGCTGATAAAGAATATGTGTGCAATGTGGGAGACCTGGGTTCAATCCCTAGAGAAGGGAAAGGCTACCCACTCTAGTATTCTGGCCTGGAGAATTCAGTCCATGGGGCTGCAAAGAGTCAGACACGACTGAGCGACTTTCACTATACTATACACTACATACCATTATTATCTTTTTTTTTTTTTTTAATTATCTTTTAAATGAACTATTTGAAAGCAAATTATAGACTTTTACCCCTAAACATTTTCATCTTTGCTGTTAACAGTGAAGACATCCTCTTAGAATCACAATACAGTTATTAAATTCAGAAAACTTAACATTGTTAAATTACTGATATCTAATCTGCAGTGAAACTCCAATACTTTGGCCACCTGATGCAAAGAACTGACTCATTGGAAAAGACCCTGATGCTGGGAAAGACTAAAGGAGGAAGAAGAAGGGGACGACAGAGGATGAGATGGTTGGATGGCATCACCGACTCAATGGACATAAGTTTGAGTAAGCTCCATTAGTTGGTGATGGACAGGGAAGCCTGGTGTGCTGCAGTCCATGGGGTCGCAAGGAGTCGGACACGACAGAGCGACTGAACTGAACTGACCTGAATCTGTAGTTCACACTCAGATTTCACTCTGTGTGTGCTCAGTAACGTCTGACCCTTTGTGATCTCATGGACTGTAGCCCACCAGGCTCTCTGTCCATGGAATTTTCCAGGCAAAAATACTGGAGTGGGTTGCTATTGCCTCCTCCAGGGCGTGTTCCCAACGCAGGGATTGAACCCGTGTCTCCTGAGTCTCCTGTACTGCAGGAGAATTCTTTACCACTGAACCACCAAAGAAGTCCCTCAAATTTTGCTAATTGTCCCAATAAAGCCTCCAAAAGCTCCTTCTTTACCAGACCAGGATCCAATCTTGGTTGCATTTAGTTGTTCTCTCTTAATTTCTTTTAATCTGGATGAGTTCCTCCACCTAGTTTTTATGATCTTGATGTTTTCAAAGATTGCTGGTCAGTTGCTTTGTAGAATTTCCTTTAGTTTGGGTTTTCTGATGTTTCTCTATGGTTAATTTCAGTTTATAAATTTTTGATAAAAATATTTTTAATTGTTCATGATTCTTGTATATTATAACCAGATTATCAAATGAGTCATATTTTGAAACAAGTTTTTTTCATTATAGTTCATATTCACTTGTGGCTGACTTCTTAAAACATTATTTCTTATATTTTTGAACTATCTCCTTTTGGTAATTTTAAACATGGTAATTTTTTTTGTTTGCATTTAGTATTTGTTCTTTTGAACACAGATGAGGGAGTCTCTCTTGCTGGTTCATTCTCTGTCAGTTTTGTTTTTATATCTGTTTATAATAGGGATATTGACATCTTATTTTGAAATAGAAGTCATTCCTCCCATACCATACCATGCATGCATGCATGCGTGTGTGCTAAGTCACTTCAGTCTCGTCTGACTCTTTGCGAGCCTACAGACCACAGTCCACCAGGCTCCTCTGTCCTGGGATTCTCTAGGCAAGAATACTGGAGTAGGTTACCATGCCCTCCTCCAGGGTATCTCCCCGACCCAGGGATCAAACCAGCGTCTCTTCTGTCTCCTGCACTGGGAGGTGGGTTCTTTACCACTAGCACCATCTGGGAAGCCCATACCATACCATAAGTTTCTCTTATTCTCCTTTGTATCCCTTTACCAAGCAGTAATACCTGGTACCACTCAGGAAACCTCTGGGAAACACTGGTTGACTCAGTCAATAAATTTAGTGACTACGTACTGAATTTTCTGAATCCAAGTTCTATATAAGAAATAATTTTGGTTGCTATTAATTACTGTACACATTGAGAAGTACAGGAATTCAAGTATTACAGTTTTACAAAAATGTCTTCTACTAATGATTTAAGTGTCTCAATCTTAGTATGAGCCCAAAGTCCACCATCTTTGGCTGAAATCCTGCTTGAGTCCTGGTACATCTGAGGAGGAAGGGTGGGACGAGAGTGCTCGTGGTCTGAAGGCAGGCTTCTCTGGGGAAAAGCCTCCTTTGTAGACATGAAGGCAGAGGCAGGCTGGGGGCTTTGAGGCTCGCCTCAAAGACACCAAGTCTCGAATGTAGAGAATTCAACTTAGTTACTCCTTGGTCTGAACCTTGTAACTTGTAGTATGGTCCAGCTACATTAACCTGAAGTTCACCACACCTGCCACTGAGAATCTGCCCGCTTCTCCTGGCTCAGGCTCTCCCCCTGCCTTGTTCCTCTGTCAGTAACACGCTGTCTCCACCGCCTCCCTGGAGTTTTGATACTTGGTTAATAGAAGGAAAGAGGCTCAACTTAGAATCTTACAAATTTATATCATAATGAAATAGTTTAAATTTATCAGTTTGGCAAAGACAAGACAGATTAATTATATGTAAGAAAATGACAAAATAAGTACTTTTATATACTTTTCATATTTTACAGCATCTGTTTAAACTTAAGCAACTCCACTTCTGGGATTCTTTCCTATAGACATACTTGTACAAGTGCAGAAAGAAATATGTAAAAGCATGATCACTGTAACCTTTTTCGTAACAATGAAAAGATGGAAACTGCTCTCTCAACTGTCCACCCATAGGGGCTGGTTAAATAGATTACAGCAAAGCATATATAAAATATAATCTGATTGTTAGAAAGAACAAGGTGGATCTACATGATCTAATATGGAACCTGTCAAAAATATATTGATGAATGGAAAAACAATTTGTAAAGCAGATTAAATATGGTTATTTATATTGTATAATATATTCACAGCAAAAAAAGAAAAAATCTTAAAACCTATACCAAACTGTGAACAATGATTATTATCTGAGGAATGTGGGATTATGGAAGGCTGTCACATTCTCTGTTTTGTACATTTGTGATGTTTGAACTTTTTATAAGAAATAGTATTTGAAAATCAGGAAAGAAAATAAAGAATTGAAAAGCTCACGAACCAAAAAAAAAGGTAGTGTGTGGGGAGCTGGTGGGGGTCCAGATGCAACCAAACTGATCATTTGCTGACAACTGGGACAGGTCTATAGGGATTCCTTGTATTCTCTACTTTTGCATGTGTTAGAATATTCCATAATAAAATGAAAAATGGAAAATAAACACCCCAAATCCTAGGACAGGCAGTGAAGAGGAAGCACAGCCTGGGTCAGCTGGAAAAGGATAGAGTTCCACAGAGTTTATTAAACATCTAAGTTTACATTTCAGTAGGTAGAGAACAAGATATTGTTAACTTTTTTAAAGTATGAAAACTGATTTTAGAAAGATTACTTTGTATAATTTGGGTTGGAGGAGAGAAGCATTACAGGTAAGGAGACAGACTATTCACAGAAATCACTGCTACAGTTCACTTTGCTACAGCAATAAGGTAGAAAGGAAGGGTCTGTTAGAGGTGGGATGGAGGCTGCATGGAAAAGCCATGGTGATTGCTGCGGAGTGGGGAGGTGAGAGAGGAGCGCCAGGTAACATCTCGGTCCTTCTTCAGAGCCCCTGGGACGCTGCTGGGGCCAACAGACCCAGACAGATCAATTTCCTGAGCGCCAGCTTTCATCCACTTCCCCATCAGGGAAACCTCCCAACCTCTGCAGGGGCCTTTTAGCCAGCTCTTGCCTGGCTCAAGCATGACTGGAACAACTGGCCTCGAACTTGATTCCACTTCTTCCTCTCCATTTCTCACAACATCACCTTCCACTTCTTATAGGGCTCCCTAATGGGCTATGCATGCGTGTGCAGGCTAAGTCGCTTCAGTTGTGTCAGACTGTTTGTGACCCTGTGGACTGTGGTCCTCCAGGCTCCTCTGTCGATGGGATTCTCCAGTCAAGAACACTGCTTGCCAATTCTGGTTGCCATGCCCTCCTCCAGGGGATCTTTCTGACCCATGGATTGAACCCAAATCTCTTAAGTCTCCTGCATTGGCAGGCAGGTTCTTTACCGCCAGCGCCATCTGAGAGGCCCCTAATGGGCTATAGGAGTTATCAGAAGGATTTGTTTTCTAATGTTCACTTATTCATCCACTATCTTTAAGTAGGGGGCTTGCCAGGTGGCACTAGTGGTAAAGAAACTTGCCTGCCAATGCAGGTTTGATCCCTGGGTCAGGACGATCCCCTGGAGGAGGAAATGGCAACCCACTCCAGTATTCTTGCCTGGAGAATTCCATGGACAGAGGAGTCTGGCAGGCTACAGTCCATAGGGTCACACACAGTCAGACACGACTGAAGTGACTTAGCACACACATATATCTTTTAAGTAGCAACAAGACCAAGCACTGAGTACACACAATAATGAACAGAGCAGACAAGTCATTGGTCTCCTGGTGCCTACAATTCATTCTTCCACCATCACATAAGTAGTTTGTTTGCTCTCTCCTTTAACTATTTATTATTATTATTCTGGTAAAATACATATAACATAAAATTTAATATCCTAACCACTTTTGAGTATACAGCTTTGTGGCATTAATTACATTCATATCTTTCAAGACTGATATTCTATACCTATTAAATAGTAACTTTCTATTCTACCCCTCCCCTAGGCCCCCAGCAACCACTATTCTTTCTGAATCAAAAAATTTGATTACGGGAGGTACCTCATATAAGTGGAATTATACAATATTTGTCTTATGTCTGGCTTATTTCACTTAGCATACTGTCCTCTAGTTTCAACCACACTACAGCATGCATCAGAAATTCTCTCCTTCTAAAGTCTGAATTAACATTCCATTGTACGTATATACCACAGTTTCTTAAACTGCTTCCACCTTTTGACTATAGAGATAATGCTGCTATGAATATGGGTATACAAACATTTCTTTAAATCCCTGCTTTCAAGTTTTTGGATATATACCCAGAAGAGGAATTGCTGGATCATATGGCAATTCTATTTTTTTAATTTTTGGAGGAACTGCTGTATTGTTTTCCATAGCAACTACACCATTCTCACCAACAAGGCACCACAGGAGTTCCAGTTTCTCACATTTTTACCCACACTTGTCATGCTGTTTGCTTGTTTTTAGTAGCCATCCTAACAGGTAGGAAGTGGTAGACCGGGTTTTAAAATATAAAAATTTTTTAAAAACTAATATTGCTCAAGCATATTATTTTCAATTCAAAGGTTATTTTCTCGCCTATTAAGCCACCTTAATCAGAGATAGAAAACTCTGAGAAGGACCAGCAGTCGTAGCACTTTTTTTCCCGGGGTCTAATACCGCTATTCCGAAAGCAACACAGCTGGAATGTTCAATTTACTCAGTACAGGGCTGTCCTTGAGCTTAGTTTCCTCATCTATATAACAGGAATAATAAAAGTATCTACCTCATGGAGTTATTATGAAGAGGCAATGAGTTAATTAATATAAAGCATTTAAAACAGGACCTGATATATTATAAGCTCTGTACAAACACCTATTAAATAAAATAATAAAAAGTTTTCCAGTTTTGTGGATCCTTTGGAGGTGCTGTCTATTACACTGGAAAGAAACATGAGCTGATCAAGCCTTTACCGAAAGCCTACATGTCTAGGATTGTTCTGGCCGCTGGGAAGGGACCTGGGAGATGCCCCAGGACTCTCTAGGGCCTGTGGCTGCTCAGTAAGAACAGTTTCTGAACTTTAAGTTTCAGCTTCTCCAGAATTAAACACACAACATTCTGGGCGCTGTCCTGGGCATTTTATATGCCATTTCTAATTTTTCCAACAATTTCAAAAAGTAGGGATTATTAATACCAGTTTACATATAATGAAATTAAGGCTCTGAGAGGTTAAGTGACTTGCCACCATGATAGGGAGCATGGTGGGAGCTGAGTCTAGGAGGGAGGCAGGACCAGTTCACCCCAGAGCTTGAGACCTTCAGGGCTAATGAAGATTCATCTTTTACTGAGCCCTGCCACATGCCAGATCCAGGCCAAGTCTTCATACATGAGACTCACCATTCATGGAAGAATTCTTCTAGGGAGATATTTTTACAAAGAGGAATCTGAGGCAGAGAGAGGCTAAGTCATTGGCTAGCAAAAACTGGGTTCACCGCAAAGTTTTCAGATACCTGAAGGGTGGCTAAGTGCTGCCAGAGGTGTTCAAAAGGAGATTTTCTGCATCAAAATCACCTGGACTGCATATCAAAAATGCATATTCCTGGGCCCCACTCCAGGCCAATCAAATAGAACTCTGCCTAGGATTTGGAAGTTTCAGTAAAGCTTTCCCTGGAGCCTGGAAATAAGAAGAATACAATTGCCCAGAGAGTTAAACCATGAAATCAGCATTAAAGAATCAAGGCAAGATATGCCAAGTCACCTCTGAGGGGACATATCAGTCTTCCCTTTCCCTCTTAACACCAACCAGACTGACTGTATTAACAAACATAAAGGAATAATGAACAGGAGAAAATATCACGACCTCGGCATAGAGAAGCACTTCTTAAACAAGATGCAAAAAGCATGAGCCTCGAAAGAACAGAACTCAAATATTTAACTGTCTAAAAATTAAAAACTTCTGCACAACAAAAGATGTCATAAAAAAAGTAAAGACAAGTCAGAGAAGGGGAGAAGATATTTGCATTACATATAATCAACGACAGATTGGGTACAATCAACAAAAGATTAGTATCTAGAACATATTAAAAAAACTTTAAAAAATCAATTTAAGAAGAGGGAGAAATATCTCTGTAGAATAATGATCAAAGGACATGAACAGGCAATTAGAAGAAAAGCCTAAACCACAAATAAACATGTGAAAAGGTGTTCAATTTTACCAGGGATAGGGAAATGCAAATTAAAACCACAAAGAGATATTTCAAGGGCTGGTTAGACTGTGCAGCAACTGAAATTTCTACATACCCTGGGAGCCAGTGTAAAATGGGACGTGCTCTTTGCAGAGCAAACTGGCAATAGCTAATAATATTTAAGAAGAAAATACCCCCACAATCCAGTAATTCCCTCCCTAGAAAAATTCTCCCACATGGTGCTCTAAGGGAGAGATTTTTAAATTTCCACTCGCATTTTGTATAATAAAAAAGGAGGTAGAGAATTCCCTGGTGGTACAGTAGTTAGGACTCCATGCTCTCACTGCTGAGGCCCTGGGTTCAATTCCTGGTTGGGAAGTTAAAATCCCCACAAGCCATGCAGTGCAGTCCAAAAAAAAAAAAAAGGGGGCGGGGAGCGGGGAGAGAGAAAAACAGAGACAATTTAAATGTTCATCAGTAACCTAAAACAAAAAAATAGCCAATTATTTTTTTACCAGCAAAATGGGTTTATTCAGGAGCAGCTAAGAACTGCAATTCAGGACATGCAACTATGGAGAACTACATGCAAGTCCAGTAAGGCAAAGGAGAGGAAACTCTTTTACAGAGGAGAAGCAAAAGTTGGGAGGGGCTGTTAAAAACAACAAGTTAATTGGAGGAAACAACAAGTTTGAGGGAGGGTGGCTTTTCATTGGCTGAGTTATGACAGTCTCTCATTGGCTGAGCTGTTGCCAGGCAAGGAGAAAATCTTAATTCCTCCTGCTGTCACTAGTAAAGTCATGCTACTTTCTGCTGGAGACACAGTGTGCATCTCTTCCTGATGGGATTTGTGTTGACTTTAGTGATACATGTGTGAGATGTTCTCTTCCTGACCTCCTGACCTGATAAATACCCAAGTGGGTAATATGGTATTTCTATTTTTTATTTTTTGAGGAACCTCCATACTGTTTTCTATTGTAACTGCATCAGTTTACATTCACATCAACAGTGCACAAGAATGTCCTTTTCTCTACATCCTTGCCAACACTTTTTCTTATCGTTTTCGCAAAAGCCATTCTAACAGGTGTGAGATGATATTGTACTGTGGCTTTGATTTGCATTTCCCTGATGATGAGGGATATTGAACACTTATTCCTGCATTTTTGGCCATCTGTTTATCTTCTTTGTAAAAATGCCTGTTCAGAGCCTCTGCCCATTTTAAAAATTAGATTGTTTGTTTTTCTTGCTATTGAGTTGTATGAGTTCTCTATATATTTTGGATATTAGCTGCTTACTAGAGACATGATTTGCAAATATTTTCTTCCACTCAATGGGTTACCTTTTCGTTTTGCTGGTGGTTTCCTTCACTGCTCAGCAGCTTTTTATTTTGATGTGGTCTCACTTTTTGATTTTTGCTTTTGTTGGTTTTTGCTTTTAGCATCAAATCAAAAAATAAATCACAAAGACAATCTCAATGAGTTTTCTTCTAGTAGTTTTATGCTTTCAGGTCTATATTCAAGCCTTTAATCCATTTTGAGTTAATTCTTGTGGGTGGTGTAAGATAGTGGTCTAGTCTCATTCTTTTCATGTGGCTGTCTGGTTTTCAGTTCTTAAAAGAGATTGTCTTTTCCCCATTGTATATTCCTGGCTCCTTTCTTGTAATTAACTGACTATAATATGTATGGACTTACTTCTAGGTATTATGTTACATTGATCTATGTGTTATTGTTGTTTTTAATGCCAATACTATACTGTTTTGATTGCTATAGCTTTGTAAATACAGTTTGAAATTAGGGAATGTGATACTTTCAGCTTCGTTCTTCTTTCTCAAGGTTGTTTTGGCTATTTGGGGTCTTATATGTTTCTATACAAATTTTAGAATTGTTCTGGCTCCATGAAAAATGCCACTGAAATTTTGATAGGGATTGTACTGAATCTGTAGATTGCTTTGGTAATAAGGATAATTTAACAATATTAATTCAATCCATGACCATGGAATGTCTTTCCATTTATTTGTGTCTTCAATTTCTTTTCCCAGTGTCTCATAGTTTATAGTTTACAAGACTTTAACCTCCTTATATTTATTGCTAGGTATTTTATTCTTTTTTGAAGCAACTGTAAGTGGGATTATTTTCTTAATTTCTCTAATTGCTTATTATTATTATTGTTTTTGACTGCCCCATGCAGCATATGGGATCTTAGTTCCCTTGCCAGGGATTGAACCTACACCCCCTGCATTGGAAGCATGGAGTCTCAACAACTGGGGCTGCAAGGGAAGTCCCTTGATTACTTGTTATCAGTGTACAGAAATGCAACCTATTTCTGTTTTTTGGGTTTCTTTGGCCACACCACACAGCTTTTGGGATGTTACTTCCCTAACCAGGGATGGAACCTGGGCCCTTGATGGTGGAAGTGCAGAGTCTCAACCCCTGGGCCACTAGGGAACTCCTGATTTCTGTAATTGATTTTGTATCTTGCAACTTTACTTTACTGAATTCATTTATTAGTTTTAACTTTATTTTTTGGTGGAGTCCTTGTGGTTTTCTGTTTATAGAATTATGTCATCTGCAAATAGTGACAGTTTTACTTCTTCTTTTCCAATTTGGAAGACTTTTATTTCTTTTTCTTGCCTGATTTCTGTGGCTAGGACTTCCAATGCCATGTTGAATAAAAGTAGTGAGAGTGGGCATCCTTGTTCTTGATATTAGAGAAAAAGCATTCAGCTTTTTACCACTGAGTATAATGTAAGATATGGGTTTGTCATATATGGCCTTGCCTGTGTTGAGGTATGCTCCCTCTATACGCACTGTGTTGAGAGTTTTTATCATGAATGGATGTTGAGTTTTGTTAAATGCTTTTTGTTCATCTATTGATATGATTATATGATTTTTATCCTTCATTTTGTTAATGTGGTGTGCCATATTGATTGATTTATGGATGTCAAACCATCCTTGAACCCTTGGAATAAATGGCATTTATCATGGTATATGATCTTCTTTAAATTTCTTTTTTTTTAATTAAAAAAATTTTCTTTGGCTGTGCTGGGTGGCATGTGGGATCTTAGTTCCTAGACAAAAGAACAAACTCGTGCCCCCTGAAGTGGAAGTATGGAGTCCTTACCACTGGACCACCAGGGAATTCTCTTTTTAAAAAGTCTTCATTTATTTTCAAATTAATTCGATCCTTTTAATTATTGTTGAATTTGGCTTGTTGATATTCTGTTGAGAATTTTTCTATATTCACCAGAGATAGTGGTCTGTAGTTTTCCTTTCTTGTGTCTTTGGTTTTGATATTTTTCTCATTTCTTAAGGTGAAAGGTTAGGTTATTAATTTGAGATCTTTCTTCTTTTTAATATAGGAACTTAAAGCCATACATTTCCTCCAAAGCACTGCTTTCATTGCATTCCATAAGTTTTGGTATGTTGGGCTTTCATTTTTATTCATCTCAAAGTATTTTGTAATTTCCCCTGTGACTTCCTTGACCCACTTGTTGTTCAAGAGTATATTTATATTTTCCACATATTTGTGAATTTCCTAAATTTCCTTCCGCTATGGATTTGTACTTTCATTTCATTGTGATCAGAAGCATATTTGCATGATTTCAAGCCTTTCAAATTTATTGAAAAAAATTTTATGGCCTAACATATGATCTAATACTGGAAAATATTCCATGAGCACTTGAGAAGAAATTCTGCTATTGTTAGAGTATTTTATAGATGTGTGCAAGTTGATTTATACTGTTGTTCAGTTCTTCATTTTACTTGTTGATCTTCTACCTACTCTTTTCATTATGGAAAATAGGATATTAAATTCGTCAACTGTAATGATTGAATTGTCTATTGCTCTTTTCAATTATGACTATTTTGCTTCATGAGTTTTGGGGCTCTGATTGGTGTATATTTATAATTATTATGTCTCCTTTATATATTGGTCATTATGTAATCTGCTTTGTCTTTAGTAACAATTTTTATTATAAAGTCTACTTTGTCTGACATTTATATGGACATTTCAGCTCTCTTTTTGTTACTGTTTGCATGGTATGTCTTTTTCCATCTCTTTTCTTTAACTTATCTGCACCTTTGAATCTAAAGTGTATCTCTGGTAGACAGTATATAGTTAGTTCTTTACTCTTTTTGAAAATCTTGGCCTATTGAGTGGAGTGTCTAGTCCATCTACATTCAATTACCTATAAGGTAAGGTTTGGGCTTCTCAGGTGGCTCAGTGGTAAAGAATCCACCTGCCAACATAGGAGACTCAGGAGATGCAGGTTCGATCCCTGGGTTGGGAAGATCCTCTGGAGGAGGAACTGGCAACCCACTCCAGTATTCTTGTCTGGAAAATTCCATGGACAGAGGAGCCTGGCAGTCCATGGATTTGCAAAGAGTTTGACATGACTGAACAACTGAGCACAATCCCACACAGGTAAGATTTACACCAGTCATTGCTATTTGTTGACTATATGCCTTATGTGGTTTTTTTTTTTATTTCTCTATTTCTCCATTACTGTCTTCTTTACTGTTCAGTAGCTATTTTCTAATGTACCATTTTAATTTCATTTCTTCTACTATTTTTTTTGAATTATTTTCTTAGTGGTTTCCTGAAGGCTGTAATTCACATCTTGAAACAATCCAGTTTGGAACTGTTCCAAGTTAATTTCAAAATTATACAAAACTTTGTTTCTACATAGCTCCATTTCCTTCCCTTCCTTTGTGCTATCATTGTCAAGCAAATACACCTTAAATTACATATGACTGTCAACATATATTTTGAATCTTTCACAATTAGTTTATAATTAGTGCTTTATGCAGTTGTCTTTTAAATCAGAGTGGAGAGAAAAATGGTTACAAACACACTATACATATATACTGTCTTTCATACATACTTATTTAGTTACCTCTTCCAGAGCTCTTTATTTCTTCATGTGGATTCAAGTTATTCTCTGGTGTTCTTTCATTTCAGCCTGAAGAACTCCTATTAGTATTTTCCATTAGATAGGTGTGCTACTGACAAATTCTCTCAGTTTTTGTTTGATGAGAATGTCATAATTTCACCTTAATTTTTCTTGCTATTTTAATCTAACATTGCACTTTTTCTTACTGTGGCAAAATATACAGAACATAAAATTTATTATTTTAACCATTTTAAAATGTACATTCTGTGGCATTAAGTGTCTTTGCATCATTGTGCAACTATAACCACCATCCATCTCCAGAACTTTTTCATCTTCCCCAGTTGAAACTCTGTGTCCTTTAAACACTAACTCCTCAGTCCCTCTTACTCAGCCCCTAGAGAGCACCACCATTCAACTCTACCTATGAATTTGCCTACTCATATAAATTTCCTCACATAAGTAAAATCATACAGTGTTCTTCTGTGTCCAGTTTGTCTCGGCATAACGCCTTCAAGGTTCTTCTATGTAGTGTGTGTCAGAATTTCATTCATTTGTTTGTATACTACATTTTGTTGTCCATTTATCTGTTGATAGGGGCTTCCCTTGTGGTTCAGATGGTAAAGAATCCGCCTGCAATGTGGGAGACCTGGATTCAATTCCTAGGTTGGGAAGATCCCCTGGAGAAGGGATAGGCTATCCACTCCAGTATTCTGGCCTAGAGAAATTCATGGGGTTGCAAAGAGTCGGACACGACTGAGCGACTTTCACATCTGTTGACAGACATCTGGTTTGTTTCCACCTTTGGGCTCTTATGACTAATACTGCTTGAACATTGGTATACAAATATCTTTTGAGTTCTAATGTTTGAAGGATAATTTTGCCAGATATACAATTTTTGACTGACAGTTTTTTCTTTTAGCACATTGAAAATGTGTTCCCACTAACCTTTGGCCTCCATGGTTTCTGAAGAGACATTAACTGTTAATTTTATTGAGGGCCTTTTGTATGTGACTGTGTTTTTTCTATCATGCTATTTTCCAGGTTTGCTCTTTATTTTTTGTTTTCAACTGTTTTATTATGCATCTTGATTTGAACCTCCTTGAATTTATCCTATTTTGATTTTGTAGAGCTCTTGTTTATGTAGATTATTGAATTTTTTCTCAAATTTTGGAACTTTTGAGCCATTATTTCTTCAAATATTCTTTCTGCCCATTTCTCTCTCTCTTTGCCTTCTTGGAATATTCGTATGCATATGTTGATATAATTGAAGGTTTCCTACACGTCTCTGAGATTCTGTTCTTTTTCTCCAATCAATTTTCTTTCTGTTCCTTAGGTTGGATAATTTCAGTTGACCTATCTTCAAATTCTCTGATTCTTTTTTTTTAATAACAACTTTATTGAGATATAATTTACATATCACAGTTAACCCAAAGTATACAGTTCAATGGTTTTTAGTATATTCACAGAGTTCTACAACAATTACCATAATTAATTTTAGAATCTTTTTTATCACTAAAAAATAAATCCTGTACACATTAGCAGTCACCCCTCATTTACTCCAAAGCCTCCAGCCATGGGCAACAACAAATCTATTGTCTTTCTCTGTATATTTTCGTACTGTGAACATTTCATGTCTTCAATTTAAAGGATTTTGAACAATGGATTTGGCATTGTCACCATACCCGGCCCACCCCCTGCCTGAGTTGCTTCAGGTTTTCCTTAATTCCCCCATCACAGGGATACAGGTTTCCTGCCCCCTCCTTTTCCTCTTCCTTCATCTGCTTTCCTATTCTTCTCATCCACTCCTTGACTCCTTTTTCCTCTTTGCTTCTCCCGCCTTATTCCTCCTCTTTGCTCCACACTTTTCTTCCACTTCCCTACTCTCTCCCTTGGTCCTCCCACATCTGCTCCAGTGAGGCAACATGACTCAGTAATGTGCTCAGGTTCTGGCAGCAAGAAGATCTGAGTTTGAATCCCAGCACTGCTGTGTGAGTTTGAGGATGACTATTTGCTCACCTGTAAGATAAATTTAATAACAAGGAAATAGCAGTGTTGTGGTAAGGAATAAACGAAATAATATATGCAAAGAGTAGGCTCTACATTGAAACATTATCTTTGTTCATTAATAAAGATAGTATTATACACCATTATTTTTGCTATGAATATATTATCATTCTTTTTTCTCACTGTTAAATATTTGTATAATTTACTATCAATTGTTTTAAAGCATCTGATTCTTTTATTACTTAGCCTTGATCCTTTTTTCTCACTTACCATGGCATATGGTCCCTGTCTCTTTATTTTTATTTTTAAAAATATTTATATTCATTTGGCTGCACAAGGTATTCATTGAGGCATATGGGATCTTTCAGTTGTGGCATGTGGGATCTAGTTCCCCGACTAGGCACTGAACCAAAGCCCCTTATGTTGGGAGCACGGAGTCTCTGCCATTGGACCATGAGGGAAGCCCCCCACTGTCTCTTTAATTGTTTGTATCCCCTCTACTGTGGAGCTCCTCAAGGGCAGACCATTTGTTGTTCACCATCAGATGCCAGTGAACAGTGTCCGGACATGACAAGCACTAAAGAACACTTGCTAAAAGCCAAATGAATGAATGAAAGAAACTCTTCCCACTCTGGGGCAAAAGGACATATCCAGAAGGTCCAGGATTTCTGTTTTTGTTCTTGTTTCCCAGACCTCACAGTGGGGCATCAGTGTCTCTGTTTTACCATTAGCTAAGGGCTGACCATACTATTATTTACTAGAAGTTTTATTTAAATAAACTTGCTCCTTTACTGAAATGTAGCCAAAAGGAAAATTTTATGTCAATATCATAAGCTGAAAAGCCAGTACCACTTGTCTTTGTTCATTAACATACATATTTGAATTGTTCCAAATTTAAAAAAAAAAAAAAGATTCTTAAAGAACTATTTCAAAAAAATAAAATGAACCCCCTAAAAATAGATTCCTTTGTGTATACCCTAAAGTGATCTTGGGTACCAAATTTTGGGAAATATTACTTTTCATGCAGCATTCTTCCACATTCAACACACTGGCCATTTACATGACATATGAGAATTTCTGATTTTTCCTGTCCTCCTTCCCCAGGATTGAAATGCTATGTCCTATGAAAAATAACATTTTTTTTTTGGTTTCACCTAATTTGAATTTATTGGGGTCAACTCAGGATGGTGCAGTAGAGCCCACCAGGCTTTGGTGCCCGGATACGCATTCTGCTGCCCTTGGGGGCTTGCCCCTTGATTGTTCTTATTTCATTGCACTCCTTTGGTGCTTACCCCTGGGTGAAGTTGCCATGACCTGCCTCTGAGCACATGAGATTTTTAAGATTTCTAAATCTGATTACCCAGAAAGATCAAGATAAGGACTCAGATGAATACTTGGACTCACTGGGGGGAACATTCATTATTATGTACCATGTCATTGTTTCCAATTAGCCCTGGATTTGTGTTTTATGTTATGGAACATAAAGTATCTCTAAACATGCTAAGAGGATATTTTCTTATACAATATCTTTCATAATTATATCATTGCTGCTGATTTATAATTTCCATTACACACAAGTTTGCTGAGAGGTTCATAACTCTGCTTTAGTTTCCATAAAGTGCCTTTTTGGCAGGTGGATTGTTGAACTGGATGCAAATCCTATCTCTATATTAAGTGAAAACTTGTTAAGTCACTTTATTTAGATCAAGGAGAGATTTTGATCTGTTTTTGGAGAGGGTACAGACACTTTTTGATCTCTCCAGTTCCGACAGTTACAGAAGGCTGTTTTACAAAGAGAAACTCAGGAGGTTTGCGTTCGTTCACAGGGATAAGGAATGCCGAACACTGGAAGGCCCTCCTCCTTCTGGCATGCTGAGGAGCAGAACTGCGGGGCCACAGGGAGCTTAGCATCTGTTCTGTGCTCTGCCAGGGAAGAGCCGAAGCCTGGCTTAACTGGGTCCTCCACCTGGGGTCCTGCCCTTCGTTCTGCCTCCACTTCCTGGCCCTGGTCACCATAGTTCAGTTCTGGCATGGAATGGCCACAGCATCATTAGTCCTTGCCTCTTGCATAATTTGTTTGGAAAATCTCTGAGGTCTTTGTGAGAGGGACAGAGCCTCTGGCCAATCAAAGTGTCTGGTTACTCTGCCAGTGTCCCAAACTGACAAGTGACTGTGGCAAATAAAACACAGTCACTAATCATGAAATATAAAATCTTAAAATTCCATCGAGGAAATTCCCCAGAAGTCAAGTGGTTAGGAATCCATGCTCTCACTGCTGAGGGTCCAGGTTCAATCCCTGGTTGGGGAACTAAGATCCCATAAGCCATGAGGCATGATAAAAAAAAAAAAAACCAAATAAATAAAAAAATAAAAATTCCATCCAGACTTTGAAAGACTACAAGCCAGAAGGATTTTTTTTTTTTTTAGGGGGCCAGTGATGTCAATGATAAAGTGGTTTTCTGCTTTCCTCATGTAGGTCTTAAGTGGGTGAGAAGGGGAAGGTGCCTCTTGACACCTTCTGTTTGAACCTGTCCTTTTGTGCACTTTTGTTCCTGGGTGACAGCAGCTCAGTGACCACACAAAAGAGCAGAGATACTGCCTGCGATCTGAGTCGTACCTCTGTGCTCACATTTTGGTGTTCCCACAGAGTAATTTCTATGAAGAAGAATTCGCACTTTGCTCATTAACACACTAGTGATTCCTTCTCCCAACTCTAGACGCCAATGACCAATGTGTCCGGAGGCCATGTTTACGTGGGCTGGTGCCTTTCGTCATTCTGTTTCATCTTCCTGGAAAATCCACTCCCTGTTTTCAACTGCACATCTCAGATGCCATCTTTTTCAAGTTGGTGTTCCATCTCTCCCTACCTTAAACACCCATAGCACTCTGTGAGTTTCTTCTAGTGCTTCCCTGACTCTGATACTGGAGTTCTGTGTGGCCTGCGGTCTCTCCCCACTGGGCTGCGTGCACCCTGAAAACAGGACCCGTGTTCTCTCACATCCTGTATCACAACCCCCATCTCCGCCCCCAGAGGGCTGAGTACATTATTTGTTGAGTTAAGTCAAATTGCATCTATCTTTGTTTTCCTGTTTTCTACAAATTGCATCTATCTTTGTTTTCCTGTTTTCTATTTTTCCCTCCTATTGAAACCTTAGCTTCAGTCATCACTAGTTCCTAGATATACCTTCTCTTTCTCCTCATCTACCTCTTCATTTGTTGAGCATTTATCTTGTGCCTTCTAAGTGTCAGGCACTGGACTAGGTACTGGGGGGTGGGGAGAGGAAGTGTCACAGTGAACAAAACACTGTTTCAGGTGCCAAGGAGCCCTGGTCCAAGGAGAGGGATGGAGGTGGGTGGGGAAGGCAGACTTCAAGAGGGCTGCAGATGCAACTGAGGGAAGCCAGGGAGGGTTTCTTGGGGTGCCATGTCTAAGCTGAGACCCCCTGGCATGCTCATGTATTCCCTCTGCCTGGACATACCCTTCAACCCCTGGGACCAAATCCATATGGCTGCCTTCTTCTCCATACCCTTGTCCTGGTCCTCTGACATCTTGATCTCTCTTTTCAGTGTCTGAGGCCATTGGCATTTGTCCTTGACAATTTTTCCTCATTTTTCCTGGCTTAGTTCTCAGCTCAATGCAGATGACTTCTGAACGTATGTCTCTAAGCCCATCTTTCTTGCCTGAACTACATCGCTACCTGCCTGTGGATCCAGCGCTCTGGAAGTTCTGCTTTCTCAAACTTTGGCACATTTAGAACATGGTATTTTCCTTTTGAATCCCAGTTCCTGAGACAATCAGAGGTCTTGGGCTGGAGCTGGGGAGAATGCAGGCCTTTTTTTTTTTTGTCTTTTTACATAACCTGATATAAAGTTTGCCCTCGTCATGTTCTCCCTCTTAAGATGTTCTTAGTGGTAGTGGAAGTACAATGGCTGAGCTCAACCACTGAATTATGAGTATGAGACCCTTCCAAGATCTCTTTCCCTTTGTTATGTGATTGGTAATGTTTCTGACAACAGCTGTTTCCCCAGCCTGGGCCCTAGGATGAGGACACGTGGGGCAGTAGCCCCAGCCAGCTCATGACAGACATGTAGATGGAGTAGAACTAATCTTGTTGTTATAAACCACTGAGATTTGGGTTGCTGGCAACATACCTTATCCTGACTAGCACCCTGCTGTGTGGAGTGAAGTCTTATTTAGCACCTTTTCTATTTCAAGCATGCATTTGGGTTTTATAATAGCTCCCATATCCATGTCCATGAACTTTGTAGATGAAATTCCCTAAAGCAATAGGTTTCTCTTTAAACAATGGTTGAAAATATATACTCATTGATGTCACTTGTTTTACACAAACTCTATCTAGCTCAGCTGGTAAAGAATCCACCTGTAATGCAGGAGATCCCAGTTCAATTCCTGGGTCGGGAAGATCCCCTGGAGAAGGGGTAGGCTACCCATTCCAGTGTTCTTGGGCTTCCCTTGTGGCTCAGCTGGTAAAGAATTCGCCTGCAATGCAGGAGACCTGGGTTCAATTCCTGGGTTGAGAAGATCCCCTGGAGAAGGGTAAGGCTACCCACTCCAGTATTCTGGCCTGGAGAATTCCATGGACAGTCCATGGAGTGACAAAGAATCAGACATGACTGAGTGACTTTCACTTTCACTAACCTTTGTGAAGGGCTTCCCAGGTGGCGCTAGTGGTAAAGAACCCGCCTGCCAATGCAGGAGACAAAAGAGACATGGGTACGATCCCTGGGTTGGGAAGATCCCCTGGAGGAGGGCATGGCAACCCACTCCAGTATTCTTGCCTGGAGAATCCCATGGACAGAGGAGCCTGGAGGGCTACAGTCCATGGGGTCGAAAAGAGTCAGACATGACTGAAGCAATTTAGCACAAAAACATGCAACCTATGTGAAATCAGAGTAGGTTCCACACTTAATGAGTAAATGCATTAGGCAGGAGCTACACTTACTGTCGAGTTTGCCTTAAACTGCAGCTGTCTCTGCTGTCACACCACACACTCTATCCCATGCTCTGTTCCGAGTTTGCATCCATAGCACACAGAACCGGGTGGCAGCCTCGGGCTTTTTCGTGTCTGCTGTCATTCACTTTGACAAGTCAGAAGTGGCATTTCGATTGGTGTCAGCCCCTCCAATCTCTCTCATTCCTGTTCCAACCTGCCACCAGTTCCAACCTGCCACCAGAGTTCCAAGCTAGAAGAGCTCCTAACGGTCACACTCACACCTCTCAAACTGCAAGACAGAGAAAGGAAAACCAGGTGGGCCCACTTCTAAGTGGCAGAGGACAGACACCTCGATTCCAGACAAGGTCAGTCCTTGCAGGTCCTATTTCCTCAGCCCTGGAGACTGCTTCCTTTGCCTAAGGCTGGGTGGCTGACTCCCCCATCTTCAGGGCTAGTCCTCCTAGTATGTAACCCAGTCCCTGAGATTTAAAATTGCAACCAGCTCCTCATTGCATCTTCCTTGCCTTACATCTTTCCTCCATAGCCTTTAGTTCCTTATAACATCCATCAGTCAGTTCAGTCACTCAGTCATGTCTGATCCAGTCACCATTTACTAATTATTGTGTTTATTCTTTATTTTCCTCCACAAAAGCACTGAAATTTTTGTCTTTTGCGGGGAGGGTTGGTCTTTATTCTGAGTAAACAGAACAGTGGCTGGCACACAAAAAAAGATGCTTAATGAATATTTGTTGACTGAGTGAACAGAGTGGGGCCGGGTACCTGTGATTTTGACGGGATCCCCGAGTGAAGCAGAGTGGGGTAGAGAACTACCGGCCCATAGTCCCCAGTTCACTGGTGATGTGTAGTAGTTCTTGCTCTTTTCTTGACAAGGGCCTAAGTGGCCAAGCATGTTCTGGCTTATTCCTGCTTGTCAAGGACAGCATTCCTCCCACAGCTTTGGCAGAGCAAGGAAAGAGAGTTGGTTCTATGGGAGCCCGTGATGACTGCTTTTCTCAGTGCTTGTATTCTAAATGGACACATACCAAAAAAGAACACAGATCATGGTGATAGAGAATAACTCTTAGTGACTAGTAAGTTTGGAATGGAAGTAGAGAATGCATTTTTTTCTCCTAGTTAAATTTTTGGAGCAGAGGTCTCCCTGGCTTCCTGAGGCTGTCAGGAGAGCTTCTGATGCCTATTGTAGTATTGTTCTCGTTCCAAACATTTGAGTGGCAAAGGAGACACAGTGTCATGACATCATCTGTCCTTTGCAAGAGAAGACACATCATAGTTGGCAAGCACATAGACTCTATTTATAAAAACACTTTACTTAGATATGACTGACATGTAAAAGAAGCTGTACCTACTGATGTATACAACGCATTGAGTTTGGGGATAAATATACACCCCTAAAACCGTCACAACAATCTAAGCCATAGGCATATCCATTGCTTCCCAAAGTTTCCTCTCACCCCCCTTACTTTATTATTATTATTTCTGTGGTAAGGACACTTAATATAAGATCTATCCTCTCAGCAATTTTTTTTTTATTTTTTAATTTTTTTATTAGTTGGAGGCTAATTACTTCACAACATTTCAGTGGGTTTTGTCATACATTGATATGAATCAGCCATAGATTTACACTTATTCCCCATCCCGATCCCCCCTCCCATCTCCCTCTCCACCCGATTCCTCTGGGTCTTCCCAGTGTACCAGGCCCTCCTCTCAGCAATTTTTGAGTGTAGAATATTGTTAGCAGTAGGCACTATGTTGTGTGGATTTCCAGAACTTATCTTCATAACTGAAACTTTGTACCCTTTGACCATCACCTCCCTATTTACCCCTCTTTCCAGCCCCTGGCAGACACCATTTGACTCTGTGCTGGCTTAGATGGTAAAGAACCCACCTGCAGTGCAGGAGACCCAGGTTCAATCCCTAGGTCAGGAAGATCCCCTGGAGAAGGGAATGGCTATCCACTCCAGTATTCTTGCCTGGAGAATTCCATGGACAGAAAAGCCTGGCGGGCTACAGTGCAGGGGTCACAAAGAGTTGGATACGACTGAGTGACTAACACTTTCACTTCTTCTACAAGTTTGGCTCTCTTAGATTTCAGATATAAGTGATACTATATGGTATTTGTCTTCCCCTGTTGGGCTTATTTCACTTACCATAATGTTGTCATAAATGGCTCCCTTGGGTGAACAATATTCCTTTAGATGTATATACCACATTTAATAATCTATTCATCCATTGATGGACATTTAGATTGGTTTCATATCTTAGCTATTGTGAATAATGTTGTAATGAACGTGAAAGTGCAGGTATCTCTTTGAGATGCACATAGACTCTGAAAAAACCTTTAAATTCTTTTTAGTGTTTTTAAAGAGTACCGTTTGTTCATATTTTTTGGTCTGATTTGTACTAGTCTTGTATATTTGTAATCTGTTTTCTGTTTTCCATATTCATTCCTTGTGTGTGTATGTCCTTAGTCACTCGGTTGTGCCCGACTCTTTGCAACCCCATGGACTGTAGCCCGCCAGGCTCCTCTGTCCATGGGGATTCTCCAGGCAAGAATACTGGAGTGGGTTGCCATGCCCTCCTCCAAGGGATCTTCCCAACCCATATATAGGCGGATTCTTCTCTACCATTTGAGCCACCAGGAAAGCCCAAGAATACTGGAGTGGGTAGCCTATCCCTTCTCCAGAGGATCTTCCTGACCCAGGAATCGAACTGGTGTCTCCGGCATTGCAGGTGGATTCTTTACCAGCTGAGCAACCTGGGAAGCCCATATTCATTCCTTAATTTTTCTTTAATCAATAGATAATTTCTTAGAGCAGTTTTAAATTTATACTAAATTCAGCAGATAGTAGGGAATGTTCCCATATATCCTCTTCCAGCACACACAGCTTCCCTTACAATTAGCCTCTTGCATTAATGTGATATACTTGCTAAAACTGATAAATAAGTATTGATACATTATTATAAACTGAAGTACATAAATTACATTAAGGTTCACTCTTTATGTTGTATATTTTCTATGGGTTTTGACAAATGCATAATATCATGCATCTACTATTATGCCATCATAGAGAATAATTTTACTGCCTTAAGAGTCTCCTGTGCCCCACTCATTTCTTCTCTCCCTTCCACCCCCAAACTCCTGGCCACCACTGATCTTTTTACTGTCTCTGTGTGTGGCAATGAAGTTACTCAGTCGTTCCGACTTTTTGTGACCCCAGAACTGTAGCCTGCCAGGCTCCTCTGTCCATGGGCTTTTCCAGGCAAGAATACTGGAGGGATTTGCCATTTCCTTCTCCAGGGGATCTTCCCAACCTAGGGATCGAACCCGGTCTCCCACACTGCCGGCAGACTACCATCTGAGCCACCAGGGAAGTCCCTCCTGTCTCTAGAGTTTTGCCTTTTTCGTAATGTCAAATAATTGGAATCATATACTATGGTGCCTTCTCCAATTGGCCTCCCTTACTTAGCACCATGTATTTCAGGCTGTTTCATGTTCCTTTTTTGAGGCTTGATCAGTCCTTTCTTTTTATCATTGAATACTATTCCATTTTACAGATTATTGTAATTTATCTGCTCACCTTTAGAAGAATAGCTTGGTTGCTTTTAGCTTGTAGCAATTATGAGTAAAGTTGCTATAAACATTCATGTGCAGATTTCTGTGCAGACAGTTTTTAGCTCATGAGGTTAAATACCTTGGAGTTTGATTGATGGATAGTATGGTAAGACTATGTTTAGCTTTGTAAGAAAATGTCAAACTGTATTCCCAAGTGGCTATACCATTTTGCATTCCCACTAACAATGAATCACAGTTCTTATTTCCCTACATCCTTGCTAGCATAGCATTTAACACTGTCTGTTCTTTGGATTTTGGTCATTTTTAAAGGTGTGGAGTTGTTTAATTTGCACTCTCTAGTGACATATGATACTGAGCATCTTTTTACATGCTTATTTTCCATTTGCATAACTTATTTGGTGAGGATCTGTTCAGATCCTTCAATTATTTTTAAACTCAGTTGTTTTCTTATTGTTGAGTTTTAAGAGCTCTTTGCATATTCTGGATATAATTCCATTCTAGGTTTGTGTTTTAAAGCTGTTAAAATATAACAACTTTATTGAGAGATAATTTGCAGACTTTATAATTCAACCTTTTAAAGTGTGTAATTTAATTGTTTAGTATATCTAGAATTGTGCAAACATAACCACAACCAATTTTAGAACATCATCACCTCAAGAAAAAACCCATGACTATTAGCAGTCACTCCCCATTTCCCCCCAACACCTCTGCCCTTAGGCAACCACTACTTTACTTTCTGTTTCTATAGAGTTGCCTATTCTGGACATTGCATATAAATAAAATCATATAATAGGTGATGTTTTGTGAATGGCCTCTCTCATTTAGCATAATTTTTAAGGTTCATCTGTGTTATAGCTTTTATCAATACTTTACTTTTTTATATGACTGAATAATATTCAATTGTATGGGTGTATCATATTTTGTTTATCATTCATCAGTTGATGGACATTTAGGTTTTTTCCACTTTTTGACTATTACGAATAAAGTTGCTGTGGACATTTGTGTACAACTTTTTGTGTGGACATACGTTTTCGTCTCTCCTGAATATATACCTAAGAGTGTAACTTCTGGGTCATATATGGTAACACTATGTTTAACTTTCTGAGGAACTGCCAAACTGTTTTCCAAAATGGCAGCACAATTTAACATACCACTATCAACATGTGAAGATTTCAATTTCTCCATATATTGTCAAAACTTATTACTGTCCATCTTTTTATTAAGGTCATCTTAGTGTGAAGTGGTATCTCATTGTGATTTTGATTTGCATTTCCTAATGACTAATGATGTTGAGTATCTTTCCATGTATTTCTTCAGCATTTGTATGTCTTTTCTGGAGAATTATTCTCTTTCCATTTTTAAGATGAGTTGTTTTCTTTTTGTTATTTAGCTGTAAGAGTTATTTATATATTCTGGAGACTAGACCATTATCAGATCTACAATTTGGAAACATTTTTTCTCATTTGCTGCATTGCCTTTTTACTTTCTCTTTGAAGCACAAAAATTTTTAATTTTGAAGAAGTCTAATTTGTCAATTTTCCTTTTGTGGCTTGTGCCTAACCCAAAGTCTTAAAGATTAACACCTATGTTTTTTTTATAAGAGTTTTATAGTTTTAAACTTTACATTTAGGTCAGTGATCGATTTTGAGTTAATTTTTACATGTGGTACATGAGAGGAAGGGGTTCAATTTCATTCTTTTGGATGTGAATATCCAGTAACCCCAGGATCATCTGTTGAAATGACAGCATGTAGACTCTTAATGAAAAAGCGAATGTTACATTTGAAAGAGGAAGAAGAAAACTTAGCCAGCTCTTCTGACTTCATGTTCTCCTTTGGGGCCACCTGATGAATAGTCATTCTGTAGTCAAGTGCTGTGGTGGCCATGACCAACTGACCCCATCTTTCAAGGCTCATCTCCTCTATTTCACACCAATTTCCTTCATTTTCTAGTGCACTTAGAACAGAACAGAATCTCCATGAAAGGTCCTTATAGGTCTAGCCTGACCCAGTCTTTGAGTATTTCTCGTGGAATCCTGGATAAACTGCTGCCCTCCCTCTGTTTAGATACCTCCTAGTAAGAGGAAACTCACTAGTTTCTAAGTTATAAAGTTCAACTGGTGGACGGCTTGATAATGATAATAAAAGCAACAACAACACCTACAACTATTTTTTAAGCCCTTTCATTTTTTTTATTTTTTATTTTTTTTATTAGTTGGAGGCTAATTACTTCACAACATTTCAGTGGGTTTTGTCATACATTGACATGAATCAGCCATAGATTTACACGTATTCCCCATCCCGATCCCCCCTCCCACCTCCCTCTCCACCCGATTCCTCTGGGTCTTCCCAGTGCACCAGGCCCGAGCACTTGTCTCATGCATCCCACCTGGGCTGGTGATCTGTTTCACCATAGATAATATACATGCTGTTCTTTCGAAACATCCCACCCTCACCTTCTCCCACAGAGTTCAAAAGTCTGTTCTGTATTTCTGTGTCTCTTTTTCTGTTTTGCATATAGGGTTATCGTTACCATCTTTCTAAATTCCATATATATGTGTTAGTATGCTGTAATGGTCTTTATCTTTCTGTAAGCCCTTTCATTCTGATGATACATCATATTTTAATTCTTATAACAACCACGCTCTTGTTTTCCTGTTGCAGCAACCCTGGAAGCAATGGTTGGAAATGGTGGAGCTATAAGGTGAAGGGTGTCTAGATGCCTAAACTCACTGTAGGGCAAAGAGCTACTTTGGCCTGCATTTAACCTGCGTGAGCAAGATGCAAATTTCATGTTAGACCTCTGAGACTTCAAGGTTGGTTTTTTCTTGTAGTGTAGACTAATCCCATCCTGAGTGTTAAAGCTGAGTACTGTAACTGCTTCCATTTATTTTCCTCTTGATAAGAGTTCTGCCTTCTAGGGTTATACAGGTGTACACAAGCATATGCCACTTAATCTCAGTTTCTGATACTTGCCATATTGTTTTATTTGTTATTGTCTCCTGTGTGCTGATCTCATGGCACTGATTAGTTATAATCTCCTTAGCAGGTCAGAGATTATGTTTTATATTTCTTCTTTATCCTGGCTGCTCTAGGCACAAAATTAGTGCTAAAGCAGTGCTAGTTAACTGTTGAATCTAATTACCCATGAAAAACTATTTGTATTTACTCTGGTTTTAAAAGGTTAATATTAATTAAACTTTTAAATTCAGTTGAAGGCTTTATTCTAAGTCTAGCACATTTTAGTGATTACTTTAAAAATAATAATTTGGTCCCATTTATAGATTCTGTTAAATACTTTCAACTATTTAAAACAGCATTTATAAATGTAATATACTCTATTTCCTTTTAAAAGTACTTCAATTATTTAACTGATAAACCCTTCCAAGTACCTAAGTAACTTTTTATAAATCTAATAAATTAAACAAATAGATATGGTGAACTTAATTCTTCTGAAATGTTTCACTACTATATATAAACTTGGTAAGATTTCTACTTAAAAATTATAAATCTAATCAATTACCTGATTACACATTTTTAACACAAACACGAACCTACAGAAAGGCTGAAAGTACAATTTAAAGAACTTTTTTCCAAACCATTTGAGAGTAAGTTGCCAATCTTATATCCCATCACTTCTGAATATTTAGTGTTTTTTTCTACAAACAAGGACATTCTCCTGTGTAACCACAACAGAGCCATTAAAATCAGGAAGTGAATACTAATATATTTACCATTAACTCCTCAAACTTTGAAAGAATTTTGTCCATAATCTTAATGATGTCCTTTATAGCATGCAAATCAAACTCAGAATCATGTGTTCATTGCTAGCCCTAGAATCATTTCTTCCCCTGCAGGGCTCCCCGCTCATCCTGCTGGGGCTCTGATGCTTTGCTTTGGACCACTGCAGCCCCTCACTCTTTCTGAAAGCACGGCCAATTCTCATTAGAGGTAGTTGTGCCCTATAAAGTTGGCATAAACACTGAATTAGTGAACTACTCTTCAGGGAAATACAGAATTAGGTTCCCGAGAGCCTCTGGTCATAATGGTTTGTCACCTGATCCATACATACCTAGTTTTATGTGTATTTCTGTTTAAAGTACTTTATTTAATAGATACTGTTGATTCACTAACATTGAACTCACAACCAATGGCACTATAAGCCATTCTTGCATGAAGTTTCTCTGTGAGGCACATCAGAGCCTTCTTGCTCTTAGGAAGAGTGGACAGCACTTCAGGACTACACTCGAGGAAACGACCATTTTAAAGAGAGAAAACAGCAACAAAGGAGTAATGTAAAAAGTTGGCACTTAATACAGCCAGAAAGGACACTTATTTGGAGTCGAAAGCTGAAACAAGGAGGCATCGCACCAACTTGCTCAGCCTCAGCTGAGGTGAGCTTGTGGTGACTCAGACTTTTCACCTCTGTAACCACTCGCCCAGGCTCACAGGAGCCAGCTGCAAAGCACTTCCCAAGCCCACGTTCTGAGCCTCCACCAAGTAGTTTGAAATTGACCATGGTGGGTATATTTACACCACAGAAATCTGCAAATGCTACAAGCCAGGGCTTTTTTTGGAGAATTAGTTGTTAAGCTTTAACCATCACACCACGGCTGGAACCCCATTTATAGCTGCGATATTGATAACTTCAATACCCCAAAAGGGACAGCTCACGTAGCCAGAGACCCTTCCAGCCCCTACTCACAAAAGTCTCCAACCCTTCTATCACTTGTGCGGATACTGCATTTCTTTGTCTCAAAACAGTAGTCCCCAACCTTTTTGGCACCAGGGACAGACTTTGTGGAAGACAATCTTTCCAGGGACTGGGGTTTGGGGGGATCGTTTCAGGATACTTCAAGCGCATTATGCTTATAGTGCACTTTATTCTAATGTAACGCTGTTGCTGATCTGACCAGAAGTACTGGTCCACGGTCCAGAGGTTGGGGACCCTGTCTTAAAATATGTAATCTTTGGAACTCCCTGGTGGTCTAGTGGTTAGGGGCCTTCCCTGGTGGCTCAGATAGTAAAGAATCCGCCTACAATGTAGGAGACCCTGGTTGGATTCCTGGGTCCGGATGATCCCCTGGAGAAGGGATGGGCTACCCACTCCCATATTCTTGGGGTTCCCTGGTGGCTCAGCTGGTAAAGAATCTGCCTGCAATGCGGGAGACCTGGGTTCAATCACTGGGTTGGGAAGATCCCCAGTATTCTTGCCTGGAGAATTCCCATGGATTCTCCTCCCCAAGAGGGGCCTGGTGGGCTACACTCCATGGGGTTGCAAAGTGTCAGACATAACTGAGTGACTAAGCACAGCACAGCCCAGCCAGTGGTGAGGACTTCACGCTTCCCACTGCAGGGGGCACGGGTTTGATCCCTGTCGGGGAACTAAGATCCTATATACTGCATGGTTTGGCCAAAAAAAAGTAACCTCAACTCTAAAGATTTAATTTGATGGATTCCCATCTTCTTTCACCTTCCTAGGACTGCATAACTCTTACAATTTATCTGATTGAGTAAATAAATAAAATCTGATTGAGTTTAGGCCATTTTTCTCAGCTTTGTCCCATTCAGTCATGACCTTAAGGTCATTATACTTCCCCACCCCCCTTTCCCCAGCATCCAGCCCGGAATCCTCATGTTATAAACTTTCCTCATTTCTTTTTTCCTGTTTAGGATCCAGATGAAGGCTCCTTTTGCAGACAAGCCCCCTGGCTTGACAGCTTGGAGCACAGGCAGCCCCTCCCCCACCCGCAGGTCTCCTTGAGCAGAGTGAGCCAGTCCCCTTAACACCTGGCTCCAGCATGTGGACAAAGAACTCACGCTGTTGTGCTGAGCCTGGTGACTTAGGCTGTAAAACTGTAGCCCAAGTTGTTAAACCCAGATTCAGGTAGACAGCCAAACAGGGCCAAGGCTGCCCTGAGTCTGGGTTTTGGCAGAGAGTTTCCCCATCTGTGGAGCCTTAGTGTGGCCTTTCTCTCTAGGAGGCAATGCCAGTATAATTTATTGGGCCATAATTGTTGAAAGGAACAGTCCTTCAGGCCATTCAGTCAGGCCAAAAGTGTTTCTTTATCGAGCATTCTCAATGTTCTCAGCCTTGTGCTATGTGTGTGTGTGTGTGTGTGTGTGTGTGTGTGTGTGTGTGTGTGTGTGTGTGTGTGTGTGTGTGTGTTGAGGGGAGACTCACAAAAAAAGGCCAAGATCCAGTCCGTCTTCTGTAGCTTACCAGTCAAGCAACAACAGAAAGCAGAACATGAGAAGGCCAGGTAAGTGGTAGAAACAGTAAATGCTAAAGAATTTAAAAGAAGAACTTCTCACAGTAGACTTGAATTTCACAGGGTTTGAAGGATGAATGGGATTTAGTCAGTGAATGGCAAGGTGAGGGCTTCTTACCTGGGAGATGAGCTCACAGAATGAGTACAAAAGGTCCTGGGACACATCCAGGAAGTGGCAAGTTGTAGGTACAGAGTTCCTAAGGTGGAGGCCCCTGGGGAAGTTCTCCTGATGGAAGAGCTGAAGCTGTGGGCAGATAGGAGGTGGGAGAGAACCTTAAATCACAGGCAAAGGAGTGTGAACTCCATTCTGCAAGAAAGAGGAAACGCTGAAAGTTTTCAAGGAGAGGAATAGCATGATTTGGTGTGTGTCATATGAAGGCAAAATTGAGATTGCAAATCTCACCACTGGAAGTATTTTCTCTAAGAGGAGCTTTAACAATATGCCAAGGTTTCCAGGCTGAGGGGGTCACAAGTGAAGGACAAAGACTGGAGATGTTTCCGACTTCCAACTGTGCTCACTGGGTTGTTCTTATTGTCCAGTCACTATCTATAGTAGACATCAGATATAATAATGTGATTCATATTAATAACAAAGTATGAAGTATATAACCATAAAAGTAATAAGTGTAGGTAAAATGTATTGAACAATTCCTATGCACTAGACCCTGAGCTAAGCATCCTACAGGTACGATTTTGTAAAATACTTATGTTAACTCTCTGAAGTGGACACTATCATTACCCTCATTTTACTGAGAGAAAACTAAAGCACATAAAAGTGAAGAAATTTGCCCAAAGTCACACAGCCAGGAAGTAGCAGGGGAAAGATGAGACCCCAGCAATGCCTGAACTCTTCCTACACTATATGTATTCCCTTCTGAAATGAAACACTTCCTCTATGGAGCAGTCCCCAGTGTATCTGGGCAAGATGGCAAATGAGGGCTGGATATCAATCCAGGTAGAAAAGACTTAGTAAGTTGTTGAAGGACCACGTTCAGAAGAGGGTTGGGGAATGAATTCAGAATGCCTCAGAGGGTAGTTTCTAGTGATGTCACAGGCTCTGACAGTTCAATTACTTCAGTGTGGAATGAATTAATTGATTACCAACTGATGGCCCACAGGACACCTGTTCTATAGATACCTTTATCCCATATGCTGGTAAAAAATAGAGTCTGTGTTTTGAAATCAGTAGACTAAAAAAAAAAAAAAATCCAGAATTCCAGATTCTAAAAGAAGCTGGTGATCAGGTCATAGTGTATTTGCATTCCTGTAGAGCAACAGTCAGCTGAAGTAAGTAGGAGCTGCTCCTCTGCCAAGGGACTCTTGTTCCCCTGTTCACAGAGCCCACATCACTCACAGAGTGTACAGTTAAAACCAGCCCCATTGATCCACTCCTGGGCCTCTACAGGTATGTGACTTTTGAAGTCCTGATGACAGATACTTTCCCAAATTATCACAGATGAAGTGAAGGTGAGAGGGATAGCAAGAAAATGGATAAAAACATCAAGATCCAGAAAGATCTAGTTAACAGATGTGCATCTTTAATAGAGATAAACGTCTTGTAATTTTCTATTACAAGATAAACCTTTAATAGAGATAAATGTCTTGTAATTTTCTATTAAACTGACTGTATTAGTGGGGACACAGAGATATGGCTTAACAGTAGTACGCTTAAAAAAAAAAGCCCCACAAGTTTTAGCTGATGAAAGCCTCAATGTGAATCAATAGTATAATGTGAGTACCAGAAAAGGCTGTGATTTTAGGCTACATTAATAAAAGTATAGGACAAATATTTGGTTTCCCTGTAACAGGGATTAGATGTACTGCATAGCCTCCCAGGAAGAGTACAAATTAATTTCACAGAGTAGAGCCTAAGTGAGGAGAGACATTGGCCAGTGTTAGAAAGCTGCTCAAAGCCACTCAGAAACAGAAGAGCTGTTCCGGGGGTAGTGTGTTCCCTGGAAACTGGAGTGTTCAACATGAACAGAATGACCACTGGGTAAAAAATGGGGTAGCAAGAGAACCATCAGAGGATTCTGGGTCTTAAAAACAAATCTCAGGTCCATTTTGATGCTCAACATTCCATGATTCCAGGTACTAGATGTCTCTTTAAAGAAAGGAAAACGAGTATTAACCTATTTGTGCCATTTCATATGTGGGTGGGTGCTAGTTTAGAAGAAAGCACTGGTTAACTGTGAAAGCATATGGCAATATCTCTGAGAGCAAAGCAGGCGCTGCCCTAATATCATCTGAGGTCTTCAGATGTAAGTTGGGCTGAAGGTAGCATTTTGTTCCATCACCTAGGTTTGTGGGATGGCTGAACTTGCAATGGAGACATGACATACACTGAGGAGAAACACAGGTTTTGAAGAATTGACAGCTGCCATGTACAAACAGTTTGCCAGTCATTGCTGGGTGGGGGTGGGGATGGGGGAGCTGCATAGTCTCAAACCAAATCTGGAAGTCTGCTCTCTGACAACACTTTGTAACCAGTGGGCTAGCAATGAGTCTGTAGTATCCAATGCACATAATCAGCACACAGGAGGTGATGCTCTACAGTGGAAAAGAACACAGGCTCTGGAGTCAGACAGCCTGGGTTCAAGGCAGGATCCAGGTTACTCATGTGTAAAATGAGGATAATAACACCTACGTACAGAATGATTAATATATATATATATATATATGTGTGTGTGTGTGTGTGTATATATATATATATATATATAAAATGTGTCTGTATTTAGTAGATGATCAACAGAAAATAACCAAAGACTTATTTTTCTTTACAAATATTTTTAAGACCAGACTTATTTTTCTTTTTTCATTCTATTGTGGGTTTTTTCCTGTGAAGCAGCTTAGATTTTAGCAACTTTGGCACTTTGAAAAAACACATGTTGAGGAGACTAGATTGAGGGATTAGAAGATGTGAGTGCACATTATGGGTAGGATCAACCCACCACCCACATGCAGAGAGCACTAGCAATCTTAGGAAGAAACCCCTTATTCGCCACCTAACTCAATTATCTCCTGTAAGAGTCACCCCAGGAGGAATTTCTGTCACTGGCTCCTCAGAGTGTCACCCTTGGGTCCTCAAACAGCCAAGCACATCTCTAGCCAGTACTTTTTTCTTGCTGTTTCTTGTGCCTGAAACTCTTGCCTCAGATATGTGTGTGACTCAATCTTCATTCAAATATTGCCTTGTCAGAGGAAACTTGTCTAAGCAGTCTATCTAGGATAGCATCTTTCCCCTTGTCCTGATTTATCTCTCTTACCCTGAACACCACACGATACATGATGCAATTATTTATTACTGTTCCTGTCTCACTAAGTGTGTGCTCCATGAGAGCAGGGAGCCCATCCCCAGGACCTGGAACTTGTTGGTATGTATTAGGTCTCAAGGAACACTTTTTGGGTTGTGTGGTTTACAATGGCTTCCTGGATAGCTTTATTGCTTCCCAGAAAAGTTCTAACCTAAACCACCCCTGCGTTCACTCTGAGTAGTGGGTCTGTAGCCAAAGAGCAATTCCTAGACAGAGAACACCATACACTCGGCACTGGGACAGGCCTGTTTTGTGCTTGGCTCTTCTACCTTTTGCTTCTCTGCTGCTGCTGAGGCTAAACAGTAGCAGACAGAGACTGAGAACGGGAGCAGGGGCGCCTAAAAGAAGGAGACGCTGACTCACACAGTGGGGGTAGGGCCAAGGGCCCTACTTTTATAGAGCCACACAGAATAATCCTTCGTAACAGGCAGAACTTCCATCGTCTCTTCCAGTCGTCCAACTGTCTAGTACCACAGAGCTGGTAAAGCTGTTTATAAATAGGCTTTCATACCCAATCGAGGAAAGAGTCTACTTTTGACTGCACCACTGAAGGTAAGACTTGAATGTGTCTCACCAATATGCAGCCACTGCAGTTCATTCACGTGGAAGATCACGTTTACTCCTTTGGCCCTTTACAGGGCTGATTCCATTGAAGCAATTCTTCATCAGCAGTTCACATTCTATCTAAACTTGTATTTCAAAGCTGTGTTTGGCATAGAGATAAACTTAACTGGTTTGAAAGGTTGTTTTGTGTGTTGGCATTTGGCCTTGCTGGGCAGTGGGAGCTTTTGAACTGACAATTCAAACAGCTATCTTCTGATGGAAAGTGGTCACATGGATAGGGCTGTGGGTCAAATGAAGAAACATTTTTGGATTAATATGAATGGAATTTTTTTTTGCATGACATTGATTTTAAAAATCTGATAAAAGTAAGCAGCTCACAGGGTGGGGGAGTGAGGGCTGAAAAATAACATTTGGACTTTAGTAAGATAATTAACTCAGCACTCAGCTATATTATGTATCCTCCATTTGTCCTTCACAACTTGCAGCTTGTGCCACATGTGCAAGCATTTCTCCTTGTCACTAGGGCTTGCCGGCTCTGGGTACAGAGAACGGACAGTGAGTTCCCCCTGGAAACTCCTTTCCTTCAGGATGCAGGGTGGTGGAAATGTGGTGAAAATATGTGTTTGGTGATTCAGTGCATTTAATGCCCATTTACTGAACTATAAAAATGGCTGAGGCCCAGATAGGAGACAGGCGGAGATCATGACCTTTTATTAAGGACCTTCCGGCAGGTTATAAACCAACTCTGGAGCAAGCATACGCACCTGTTTCCGTCTTTGTGCCGTCTACCCTGACTCACTCAGTAAGATGGTAGGTTCAAGATTCATTCTCCTGGCCCTAGAAAGTGCCTGGCACAGGATACTCAATAATGGTTGCTTAAAAGAATTAAATGATCACAAAACAGAATTTCAGAAATGGAGGGACTTCAGAGATCGAGTCCAAGAACCTGATTTCATAGAGAAGTGTGTGAAGAGCTGAAATAATCTGCCGAAGATCCCATAAGGCTGACAGCCACCAACAATCAGGGCTTTTGGTTCCTTGCCAGACCTTTTTCCACTAGAAAAACAAACATTTCAGAACTGGAAGTGGTCTTGGCACTCATGAAAGCGCTTTATGTTTTGTGTGTCTGTGTGTAAATGTGAGTAAGTTCTGGGTCACAACTGATTTCTTTCAGCTTGTGGTATAAAAAAGAAAAAAAAAAGGAAGTTGTCTTTCTAATGTTCTTATTTTATAGATGAGAAGACTGAGGTCCAGAGTCAGGACTCATTCTCTAGGAACTAAACCTGGGGTTTTCCTGAGTCAAAGTGCCAGGCTCTCCAGAGCTTAGCCAAAGTGCCTGTTGGGCAGTGAGACTATGTCACCCCATCACAGTAAAACCCTCCACGAGGACCCTGAGCTGTGGCAGTGCTTAGCACAGTCAGTACTCAGAAAGTGTTTGCTGAATGAACACAGTACTAAGGGTATTTTGAGGTGGGCCATGTAAAGAACAGCTACAACATTACAATGTCAAAATACACTTTTAACAGAACACTTACATCTAAATGTGTTTCCAGCTATCCAGGCTGTGTACATTTATTTCAATATGCTGCTGCTGTTCAAAATCCTTCTGAAAGCTTTCCTTTGGCATTTCCTCCTGAGTTCTTGAAGTCCTATAAAACCAAGGTCTCATTACTTGAGAGCCACATCTTCTTTCTGACCTAAACACAACTTTTTTAGTAAAATTTCCTGTCATGTTCATCATATTTTATTTATTCAAAGATGTTTATTAAATATTTTGTAGGCCAGTATTACTGACTTCAACTCTGTATATGAGCAGAGCATATTCACTGAATGCCAGGCATTGTCTTTATAAGTACTTATAAATGATTTATTTCATCTCCCTCAACAACTTTAAAGGGTCAGTATAGAAACTGAGGCTTAGAGAGATAAAACTGATTGGCCTATGACACAAAGCCGGGAAGAGATGGATTTAAATCCAGGTCTGACTGTAGAGTTCAATGGCTTCAACATTCTGATATTTACCAAGTTAGAACATATCCTTCAACACAATTTTTAAGGGCTCTGTGGCATTCCATTGTACACATGGACTGATGTTCCAAAACAGCCTTCTTCTCTAGAACATTTCTATTATTTCCACTAATAATATTTAAAAAATTCTGTGATGAATATCCTTGGAGATAGATCTTTACATGTGTCCCTTGATCTTTTCTTCAGAAGAAAATTCTAGATACATGTTTTTAAGGCTTTTTAACTGCCTTCTGCAGTATATGAGGTCATTGCTTTCCAGTAGTTATATTATTTTAATTACTGTCAATTTGGGATATATGAAAAGATAACTTCAAATGTTTATTAGTGAGGAAAACATTTATTTTTTTCATTTGTATTCTAGTTTTGTGAACTGCCTTTTGTTGCATTTTTTAAAAATTGAGATATATGTCTTTTGCCTTTTGCTTTGCAAGTTTTTTTCTTGTTTTAATAATTTTACTTATTTATTTTATTTTTGGTTGCACTAAGTCTTTGTTGTTACACCCAGCCTTTCCGCAGTTGTGGAGCACAGGCTTACCATTGTGGTGACTTCTCTTGCAGAGCACGGGCTTCAGTAGTTGTGGCACATGGGCTTGGTGGCCTCACAGCCTGTGGGATCCTCCTCGACCAGGGATCAAACCTCTGTCTCCTGCATTGGTTGGTGGATTCTGTACCACTGAGCCACCAGCCCTGCAAGAGCTTTTAAAATTAAGGACGTGTCGCACAGAGTCAGACACGACTGAAGCGACTTAGCAGCAGCAGCGTTTGTCTACATTTCATACTGCCAACATTTTATCCTTGTTTGTGGTTTAGCTTTTCATTCTTTTAAATTAAATCTGTTTCAAAGTTTTTATGCAGGCAAATCTATGTATTTTTAATGATTTTTGCTTTGAAAAACATTTATGACTCAAAATTATATAGGCACTTTCTATATTTTCCAGTGATTTTCTTTAAGGTATTCTAAAAAATAACCCATATTTGAAAATTTATATTGATGATTGGTATGCAGTGGAAACTCTAGCTTAATTTTTCCAAATAGAAACCAACTATCCTAGAACTCTTTGCTTGAATAATATTTTCCCCCTCTGATTTTTAAATTGATATATCTCATTGGATTAAAGTATACAGCATAATGATTCAGATATGTAAATACTGCAAAATAATCACCACAATGAGTCTAGTTAACATTCGTCACCATAGGTACAGATTTTTTTTCTTCTGAAGAGAACTTTTAAGATTTACTCTCTTAGCAGCTTTCAAGTATGTAATACAGAATTACCAACTATAGTCAACATGCTGCAAATTACATCCCCATGACTTACTTATTTTATAACTTGAAGTTTATAAAGGTCTGTCTAGTCAAAGCTATGGTTTTTCCAGTAGTCATGGATGGATGTGAGAGCTGGACTACAAAGAAAGCTGAGCGTCAAAGAATTGATGCTTTTGAACTGTGGTGTTGGAGAAGACTCTTGAGAGTCCCTTGGACTGCAAGGAGATCCAACCAGCCCATTCTAAAGGAAATCAGTCCTGAATATTCATTGGAAGGACTGATGCTGAAGCAGAAACTCCAATACTTTGGCTACCTGATGCAAAGAACTGACTCATTAGAAAAGACCCTGATGCTGGGAAAGATTGAAGGTGGGAGGAGAAGGGGAGAAGAGAGGATGAGACAGTTGGATGGCATCACCCACTCAATGGACATGAGCTTGAGTAAGCTCTGGGAGTTGGTGATGGACAGGGAGGCCTGGCATGCTGCAGTCCATGGGGTCGCAAAGAGTTGGACATGACTGAGCGACTGAACTGATGATTGATGATACCTTTTAACCTTCTTAATCAATTTTACCCACTGCCACTCTACGTCTGATTTAAATGCTATTTTTATCATATACTAAACACATGTATATACTAATACTTAGGTCTGTTTCCTGGCTTTAAATTTTATTTTACTGATCTGTCTATTCTATGCCAAATCTTGCTTCATAACAAATTTAAGAATTAAAAAAGTAAAATATTAGTTTAAGGTGTACAACTTGTTGATATGATATTCATATATGGTGGAAAATTATCGCAATCAAGATAACTGACATAGTCATCACTTCACATAGTTACTTTTTTCTTTTCTCTTCTCTTTCTTTTCATTTTTGTGGTAAGAAAACCTAAGATCTACCCTCTTAGCAATTTCAAGTGTAAAATACAGTACAGTTAACTACAGCCACATTGTTATTCATGTATTTACCTTTTTTAATGTACCTTGGTAAAGTTTTGTTCTTTCCTTCAGGTAGATCTTCATGCATTTTAAGTTTCTTTTAAAGTTTATTCCTGGTGATATATATACATACATGTACATACATGCAAATATATATGCACACATATATACAGGGATACCGTGGAGATACTATGCATCCAGTTCCAGACCACTGTAATAAAATGAAAGTTACAATAAGTGAGCCACATAAATGTTTTTCATTTTCTGGTACATATAAAAGTTACATTTACATACTATAGTCTATTAAATATACACTAGTATCATATATAAAAATGCACATATCTTTATTAAAAATATTATTAAAAAGTGCTATCATCTGATCCTTGAGTGAGTAGTAATCTTTTTGCTGGTGGAGGTCTTGCCTTGATGCTCATGGCTGCTGACTGATCAGGGTGGTGGTTACTAAAAGCTGGTGTGACTGTGGTAATTTCTTAAAATAAGGCAACAACAAACTTTGTCACATCAATGGACTCTTCCCTTCACAAATAATTTTCTATAGCATCTGATGCTATTTGGTAGCATTTTACCCACAGTAGAACTTCTTTCAAAATTGAAGTCAATCTTCTCAAGCCCTGCTGTTGTTTTATCAAGTTTATGTAATAGTCTAAATCCTTTGTTATCATTTCAAGTTTTATCCATTAAGGTTTCATCATGAGGTTGCAGCAACTTAGTCGCATCTTTAGGCTCTACTTCTGATTCTAGTTCTCTTGCTATTTTCATCTGCAGTCACTTCCTTTATTGAAGTCTTGAACCCCTCAAAGTCATCCATGAGGGTACAAACCAAATCCTCTGAAACTCCTGTTAACGTTGATATTTTGACTTCTTCCCATGAATCACAATGCTTTTAATGGAATCTGAAATGGTGAATCTTTTCCAGAAGGTTTTCAGTTGACTTTGCCCACATCCATCAGAGGAATCATTATCTATTGCAGCTATAGCCTTACAAAATGTATTTCTTTTTTTTTTTTTTAATTTTTTTTATTATTATTATTTTTTTTTTCCAGTGGGTTTTGTCATACATTGATATGAATCAGCCATGGATTTACATGTATTCCCAATCCCGATCCCCCCTCCCACCTCCCTCTCCACCCGATTCCTCTGGGTCTTCCCAGTGCACCAGGCCGGAGCACTTGTCTCATGCATCCCACCTGGGCTGGTGATCTGTTTCACCATAGATAGTATACATGCTGTTCTTTTGAAATATCCCACCCTCACATTCTCCCACAAAGTTCAAAAGTCTGTTCTGTATTTCTGTGTCTCTTTTTCTGTTTTGCATATAGGGTTATCGTTATCACCTTTCTAAATTCCATATATATGTGTTAGTATGCTGTAATGTTCTTTATCTTTCTGGCTTACTTCACTCTGTATAATGGGCTCCAGCTTCATCCATCTCATTAGGACTGGTTCAAATGAATTCTTTTTAATGGCTGAGTAATATTCCATGGTGTATATGTACCACAGCTTCCTTATCCATTCATCTGCTGATGGGCATCTAGGTTGCTTCCATGTCCTGGCTATTATAAACAGTGCTGCGATGAACATTGGGGTGCACGTGTCTCTTTCAGATCTGGTTTCCTCAGTGTGTATGCCCAGAAGTGGGATTGCTGGGTCATACGGCAGTTCTATTTCCAGTTTTTTAAGAAATCTCCACACTGTTTTCCAATCAGAGCAGAAAAAGAAGTAAAAGGAATCCAGATAGGAAAAGAAGAAGTAAAACTCTCACTGTTTGCAGATGACATGATCCTCTATATAGAAAACCCTAAAGACTCTACCAGAAAATTACTAGAGCTAATCAATGAATATAGTAAAGTTGCAGGATATAAAATTAACACACAGAAATCCCTTGCATTCCTATATACTAACAATGAAAAAACAGAAAGAGAAATTAAGGAAACAATACCATTCACCATTGCAACAAAAAAAATAAAATACTTAGGAGTATATCTACCTAAAGAAACAAAGGACCTATACATAGAAAACTATAAAACACTGATGAAAGAAATCAAAGAGGACACAAACAGATGGAGAAACATACCGTGTTCATGGATTGGAAGAATCAATATTGTCAAAATGGCTATTCTACCCAAAGCAGTCTATAGATTCAATGCAATCCCTATCAAGCTACCAACGGTATTTTTCACAGAACTAGACCAAAGAATTTCACAATTTGTATGGAAATACAAAAAACCTCGAATAGCCAAAATAATCTTGAGAAAGAAGAATGGAACTGGAGGAATCAACCTGCCTGACTTCAGACTCTACTACAAAGCCACAGTCATCAAGACAGTATGGTACTGGCACAAAGACAGAAATATAGATCAATGGAACAGAGTAGAAAGCCCAGAGATAAATCCACGAACCTATGGATACGTTATCTTTGACAAAGGAGGCAAGGATATACAATGGAAAAAAGACAACCTCTTTAACAAGTGGTGCTGGGAAAACTGGTCAACCACTTGTAAAAGAATGAAACTAGAACACTTTCTAACACCATACACAAAAATAAACTCAAAATGGATTAAAGATCTAAATGTAAGACCAGAAACTATAAAACTCCTAGAGGAGAACATAGGCAAAACACTCTCCGACATAAATCACAGCAAGATCCTCTATGACCCACCTCCCAGAATATTGGAAATAAAAGCAAAACTAAACAAATGGGACCTAATGAAACTTAAAAGCTTTTGCACTACAAAGGAAACTATAAGTAAGGTGAAAAGACAGCCCTCAGATTGGGAGAAAATAATAGCAAATGAAGAAACAGACAAAGGATTAATCTCAAAAATATACAAGCAACTCCTGCAGCTCAATTCCAGAAAAATAAATGACCCAATCAAAAAATGGGCCAAAGAACTAAACAGACATTTCTCCAAAGAAGACATACAGATGGCTAACAAACACATGAAAAGATGCTCAACATCACTCATTATTAGAGAAATGCAAATCAAAACCACAATGAGGTACCATTACACGCCAGTCAGGATGGCTGCTATCCAAAAGTCTACAAGCAATAAATGCTGGAGAGGGTGTGGAGAAAAGGGAACCCTCTTACACTGTTGGTGGGAATGCAAACTAGTACAGCCGCTATGCAAAATGTATTTCTTAAATAATAAGACTTGAAAGTCAATTACTCGTTGATTCAAGGACTGCAGAATGGATGTTGTGTTAGCAGTCATGAAGAAAACACCAATCTCTTTGTAAATCTCCATCAGAGGTCTTGGGTGACCAGGTGCATTGTCAGTGAGCAACAGTATTTTGAAAGGAATCAATTTTTTCTGAGTAGTAGGTCTCAAGAGTAGACTTAAAATATTCAGTAAACCATGTTGTAAACAGATGTGCTATCATCCAGGCTTTGTTTTCTACTTAGAGAGCACAGGTAGGGTAGACTGAGCATCATTCCTCAAGGGCCCTAGGACTTTCAGAATGGTAAATGAGCACTGGCTTCAGCTGAATGACACCAGCTGCATTAGCTCCTAACAAGAGCCTGTCCTTTGAAGATTTGAAGCCAAGCATTGATTTCTCCTCTCTAGCTATGAAAGTCCTAGGTAGCATCTTCTTCCTATAGAAGGCTGTTTCATCTATATTGAAAATCTGTTGTTTAGCCACCTTCATGAATTATCTTAGCTACATCTGCTGGCTAAGTTGCTGCAGCTTCTACATCAGGACTTTCTGCTTCCCTTTGAATTAATGCTTTTATGTTATGGAGATGGCCTCTTTCCTCAAACCTCAAGAACCAACCTCTCCTAGTTTCAAACTTCTCTTCTGCGGCCCCTCCTCTCTCTCAGCCTGCACAGAATTGAAGAGAGTTAGAGTCTTGCTCTGGATTAGGCTTCAGTTTAAGAGAATGTCGTGGCTGGTTTGATTTTCTATCCATTCTCTGTATCAGCAATAGGCTGTTTTTCTTTCTTATCATTTGTTTTCTCTGGAGTAGCACTTTTAATTTCCTTCAGGAATTTTTCCTTTGCATTCACAACTTGGCTCACTGTTTGGCTCAAGAGGCTTAGCTTTCAAGCTGTCTCAGCTTGTGACATGCCACCTTACTGAGCTTAATCCTTTGACGTAAAGTGAGAGACATGACTCTTCCCTTCATTTGAACAGTCAAGAGGCAATTTTAGGGTGAGTAATTGGCCAAATTTCAATACTGTTGTGTCTCAGAGAAGTCCAAGAGGAGGGAGAGAGATGGGGGAATGGCCAATTGGTGGAGCAGTCAGAACACACGTAACATTTATCAATGATGTTCAGCATCTTACATGAGTGTGTTTGTGGCATCCCCCAACAACAACAGTAACACTCAACATCACTGATCACAGATCACCACAACAAACATAGTAACAATGAAAAAGTTTGAGATATTGCAAGCATTACCAAAATGTGATGGAATAAAGCAAACTGCAATAAAACAAGGAATACATTTTTATGTACTTATGTAAATTATATTTATGTATTTATGTAAGTTTTAATATTTATATATATATGTTTTATGTATTTATATAAAATTTCTATAATTGCTACTTGAATGGGATATTTATCTTTTCATTTTATTTTCAAATGGATTATTGACAGTGAATATTAATTTAGTCTTTCAGCAAATACTGTGTGCTAGGCACAGTGCTAAACACCAAGACTATACTAGCACAAGACAGACATGGTCTGTGTACAGTATTTATAAATTGTAAAGTATTGATCACCCTTGCATTTCAGGGTGATGATGGTATGTTGGAATGGAATGTTATGGAATGCTTAGTGATGGAATGTTATTTTAATATATTGTACTAACAGATTAGATTTGGCAGTATTCCATTTTGAGTGTATGTTTATAAATTCCATATAAGTAGCTTAAGTCAGACTAGTCTGATCTGGGCTGTGTGTGTGTGTGTATTTTAGCTTTGTAAAATAAATTAAGAATCTTGCTTTATTTCTATAGTTTACATAGCACTGGAATTAAGTGTTTCATTCTTATTCCTTGACAATCACATTTAATTCATAAAGTTCAAAGTAGAAGATTAGAACTGAGATAAGGCACTTGGTTTCTTGAGTCTCAGACATTTGAAAGAATTTATAAAATTGGGTGAGAACAGAGATTTATACAACAATAATCCAGATGACAAGAAATGTATTTCTTGTTTTGGTTTGGTCCCCAAATGGGATAACAGTGGTCTTATATGTTTACTTCCTGAAAGAGCTAATTTTTTTTCATCCAGGGAAGACACCAAACATGCCCTCATCCTAGAGCTGTTCATACTCTCTACAGTAAAGACTTGTCTGATGCTTTGGGGCACGAGTGATCGATTTGCTATGTATGAGGTGAATAGAAAATTCCAGTGATGACAACCTAGGGTCAAAAAGCAGCATGATCATTATTCCTTTCTCAAAGAATCTCTCAACATCATACACAAATTAGAGTCATACTTCTTGTCTTCATTCTCTTGAGTCCTTCTGAATTTGTACAACTATAGTTAAATCTATCAGGCCAGTTCCACGCCTCCTGCAGAGTCCAATACACAATCAGGCACTGAGCCCCAAACCCTGATTCTGAGATACAATAACAGTTCAGTTCAGTCACAGAGTCATGTCCCACTCTTTGCGACCCCATGGACTGCAGCACACCAGGCTTCCCTGTCCATCACCAACACCCAGAGCTTACTCAAACTCATGTCCATCGAGTCAGTGATGCCATCCAACAATCTCATCCTCTGTCGTCCCCTTTTCCTCCGGCCTTCAATCTTTCCCAGTATCAGGGTCTTTTCAAATGAGTCAGTTCTTCAGATCAGGTGGCTAAAGTATCGGAGTTTCAGCTTTAGCATCAGTCCTTCCAATGAATATTCAGGACTGATTTCCTTTAGGATGGACTGGTTGGATCTCCTTGCAGTCCAAGGGACTCTCAAGAGTCTTCTCCAACACCACAATTCAAAAGCATCAATTCTTCGGCGCTCAACTTTCTCATATCCATACAAGACTACTGGAAAAATCATAGCTTTGACCAGACGGACCTTTGTTGACAAAGTAATGACTCTGCTTTTTAATATGCTGTCTATGTTGGTCATAACTTTTCTTCCAAGGAGCAAGTGTTTTTTAATTTCACAGCTGCAGCCATCATCTGCAGTGATTTTGGAGCCCCCCAAAATAAAGTTTCTCATTGTTTCCCCATCAATTTGCTATGAAGTGATGGGAACGGATGCCATGATCTTAGTTTTCTGAATATTGAGTTTTAAGCCAACTTTTTCACTCTCCTCTTTCACTTTCATCAAGAGGCTCTTTAGTTCTTCTTTGCTTTCTGTCATAAGGGTGGTGTCATCTGCATATCTGAAGTTATTGATATTTCTCTCAGCAATCTTGATTCCAGCTTGTGCTTCATCCAGCCCAGCATTTCTCATGATGTACTCTGCATGTAAGTTAAATAAACAGGGTGACAATATACAGCCTTGACGTACTCCTTTCCCGATTTGGAACCAGTCTGTTGTTCCATGTCCAGTGTTAACTGTTGCTTCTTGACCTGCATACAGATTTCTCATGAGGTATGTCAGGTGGTCTGGTATTTCCATCTCTTGAAGAATTTTCCAGTTTGTTGTGATCCACACAGTCAAAGGCTTTGGTACAGTCAGTAAAGCAGAAGTAGATGTTTTTCTGGAATTCTCATGCTTTTTTGATGATCCATCAGATGTTGGCAATTTGATCTCTGGTTCCTCTCCCTTTTCTAAATCCAGCTTTATAATATAATCCCGCTCATAATGTTTTTCTTTATATCCCTGAATGTATTTTCCAGTTTTTAAGTTTAAGCACATTCTTACCTTCCCCAAGAACCTTTTCAGCACATGGGGTTCCGAAATTCCTTTCTAATAGCTATTGTGTTCATTTTCTATTGTCATGTAACAAACTGCCACAAGCTTAAAACGACCTCCATTTATTATCTTACTGTTCTGTAGTCAGAAGTCTGGTGGGCTTGGCAAGGTACTTGCCTCCAGATCTCAAAATGTCAAAATCAAGGTGTTAATAGGGCTTTGTTTCTTTCTGGAGACTCTGGGTAAGAATCCACTAGCACATTCACTTTGGTTGCTAGTGAAATATGGTTCTGTGTGGTTGTAGGGCTGAGGTCTAGTTTACTGTCGGGCTGATAGCCTGGGGCCCCTCTCAGTTCCTTATGTTTTTTAGTATTTCTTGTCACATTGCTTCTACATCTTCAAAGCCAGAAATGATGCACTGAGTCTCCACGCTTCAAGTCTGTCTGACCTCTTTCTGTTCTCTGCTTGTAAAGGCTCATGTGATTAGACTGGGCTCACCCAGATCAAAGAGAATAATCTCTTTATTTTAAAGTTGGTAACCTTAGTCACATCTGCAATGCCCTTTTACCATTTTATATAATATACTCATATGTTCTAGGGGTTAGGGCATAGGCATCTTTGTGGGATTATTATGTTTATCAAAGTTTTCATCTCTTTATTTTCTACACAGGATATTTTGGAATCATCATGTGCCTTGAAGAAGAAGTAGAAGACAATTCCACCCATTTGGAAAAAATAAAACTACCACCCACATCATGCCCCAAACTCACATAGACATCATGCTTTCAGCTTATGACCATAAAGTTGTTTGATTCTGGCATCAGGCTCATTTTGTGGATTTAATATTTGAGATCACCAAATATTGACACACCATTAGGTGGCACTTGATTAGAAAGTTCGCTGCTGTCTAAATTTTTCCAAGGCAGCAATCTGCAAGATGCAGAAGAAACTGATGTAGATAGTGGGCAGAGTTGGGGATGGCATTCTTAGTGACTACAGGAAAATCCTTAAGGGCACAAACTATCCAAGACGTGAATGTAATTTGTATATGCAAGCTGATTTTAGATAATTTAATTATTGCTTAGCAAATGTAAATGGAGTATTTAAAATCTTTCACGCATGATATTTAAAAAAAAAATCCTGCAGTCAAAAAATTCCCTCTAATATATTTTTATTACCTATAGCATTTGTCCTAGGTTAACAATTGAGTAAATACTCATGGAAAACTTAATATGCAAGGTAGTCATGTAATGAGCACCACTGTGCTCTCCTATCTACCTTTGGGCCATATTTTGCACCAAGCTGTGCTTCTCTGAAATAGCACTGTCCAACAGAAATAGAATGCCAGCCATATATGTAATTTTTCACAGCTTTTTTGAGACATAATTTACATACCATAAAGTTCACATGTTAAAGCATATGATTCAATGTTTTTCAGTATATTTATAGAGTTGTGCAATCATCACATAATCTAATTTTAGAACTTTTTCATCATTCCCAACAGAAAAGTTGTACCCATAAGCAGTCATTTCCCATTCTCCCCTACACAGAGGCCTAGTCCACTGTTAATCTACTTGCAGTCTCCAGAGAATTTCCTATTTTTGACTTTCCATACAGATGGGATCATATAATATGTGGTGTTCTGTGACGGCTCTTGCACTTAGTATATTTTTAAGGTTCATTAATATTGTAGCATCCGTAAGTACTTGATCCCTTTTTATGGCTGAATAATATTCCAGTGTGTGGTTATAGCATATTTGTTTATCTATTGATCAGCAGATGAACATCTGAGTTGCTTCTGATTTGGGGCTATTTGAATATGCTGCTATGGAGCATTCTTTATGTAGAATGTGGATATGTAGAAGTGAAACTGCTGACTAGAGATAACCATGTTTAGTTTTTTGAGGAACTGCCCAACTATGTCAAAAATGGCTGTACCATTTTATATTATCAACACATATGCAATTTAGAAAAGTTTTATTGAAGTATAATTGATACACAATGAAATGTACTAATATGAAGTATATAATTTGGTAAGTTTTGACATGTATATATCTGTAAAGTCATAACCACAATCAAGATAATGATCATAAGCATCACTCCAAAATTTGCCTCATGCCTCTTTGAAATGCACTTCCCCCATCCTTCCACACTCCATAACCCTGTTATTCCCAAGCAAACACTGATCTGCTTTCTGTCACTATGGTTTAGCTTGTACCTTCTAGAATTTTACGTAAATGGAATCACCTTTTGATAGGCTTTTTGCAGCGTAAGTATTTCAAGCTTCATGTGTTGAACAGATCAATGATTCATTCTTTTTTATTGGTGAATAACATATATATTACTTTGTCCATTCACTCATTACTGATGGATATTTGGGTTATTTCTAGTTTTTGTTGTTGTTCAGTTGCTAAATCATGTCCAACTCTTTGCGACCCATGGACTGCAGCGTGCTAGGCTTCGCTATTCTTCGCTATTTCCCAGACTTTGCTCAAACTTATGTCCATGGAGTTGATGATGCTATTTAACCATCTCATCCTTTGTCGCACCCTTCTCCTCCTTAGGGGTATTACAAATAAAGCTGCTATGAACATTCATGTATAAGACTTTGTATGGACATATATTGTATTTTAGGGGGGAATATACCTAAATGTAATATTTGGATTATGTGGTAGGTACATATCTAACATTTTAAGAAACTTCCAAACTTCTTTCCAAAATGGTTTGATTTTATATGATTCAATGTGACTTTCTCTGAGCTTACCCTACGTAAGATGGCTGATTTAAAATCCCTGTCAAGTTTAATGCCTGGGCTTCTTCAGGGACAGTTCTGTATTGACTGCTTTTTCTTCCATGTATGGGCCATACTTCCTTGTTTCTTGCCTCCCTTGGGGTACAAGAAATGGGACTCAGGCAAGTTAAAATGCCACAAAGCTCACTGGTCTTATCAGGATGCTACTGTTTTTCTTGAAAAAAAAAAATGCTTCCTAAGCTGCTTCAAGCTTTTGATTACCGTCCAGAGTTCTGAAAAAGTTGATTCTGACAGTTTTTGCCAGTTTTTAGTTGCACTTTTAGAGGGGAAAGCTTTAGGTGTTTCTTACTCTGTTATTTTCACTGATGTCACGCCTCTAAATTTTAAGAATCTGGTTTACTTTATACTTGCAACCCTACTCTTCCAATCAGCCACATTTCAAGTACTCAGTAGCTACATATGGCTAATAGCCACCATGTTGGACAGTGTAGGTTTATAAGAAAATTTCTAAGCAGAGTTATTTAAAGGAATATAAATGAAAAGTAAGGTCTTTAATTGTTTTTTTATACTTTGCCATGAAAACGGTTTTCATGGCAAGGTAGGGACTCTATGAACCACAGGTTGCAAATAATAACAGCTACCACTACTTAAGCACTTTACTTAGTGCCAGGTAACACTTTAAGATGTACATGTATTAACACTTTTATTCTTTATAACAACCTAACAGAGTAGATATTATTGTGCTTTAAGAATGCAGGAAGCAAAACATTAAGAAGTTGAACAACTTACCCAAAGTCTCACAGTTAAAAGGTTTGCCCAGGTGCAAACCTTGAAAGTCTGGTTTAAAGTTCATGCTGTTAGCCACCACTCCATGCTACTTAGCAGACCTTAAAGGAGGAATCCAGAGAAAAATTATTTTGGCCAAAAGAGGATAGGGTGGGGAGGAAATAGTACTATATGGAATATTTAAAAATTAAGAAAGTCTAATAGACACTTATAAGAAAATGTATTCATTGAGGGCTAGAATATACCTGTACCTAACCTATTACTTGATATTTAGTAGGCACTCAGATACTATATACTTTTTACATCAATTTAAAAAAGTATGACTACTCAGTGAATATTTGTTGAAGAAATGAGTCATTGTATGTACTAGGTTTTCACAAATGGCTCACGTCACGTCATTTTTAAAGGAGAGACACTGAAGGTCAGAGTTGTGGAACCATTCCTCCCCTCACTAGCTAGTTAGTGCAGGGATTAGACTAGAGTTCAGTCCTCAAATTCCAGATCTTCTACCCTCTAGCTTTTTCTGAGTTCAGAAAGGATCAGAGTTACAAAGGATAAAAGCTTATTCCATACCACACGATCAGGTTTCATTTATGTGCATGCAGATTTTGTGACTGGGGAGGGGGAGAGAAGGTGTTTCAACTGTGGCAATCTGGGTACTCTATTCACTTGCCTACTTAGTAGACAGTCTTCGAAGAATGGAGCTAAAAAGAGAGGCAGGGAGAGTTCAATTATGGAAAATGTGAGCAGAAGTATAAACACATAGTAACAATTATTTTAATAGTTGTTCTAGTAGCTGATATCCTTGGTGACCCTGCCATCTCTAAGCTCTAACTCACTGCAGAGATCTGGAGAACCGAGAAAGGCCTTCCTTGAGCAAACATTTACTGAGCATGTACTATGTGGCAGTGGATAGTTCTGCCTTAGACGACATATACATCAATAAAAATTGTATGATACATTGTGATTGTATAAACTACAATAAGGAAATATGCAATGTACTTTGCGAGAAAAAAGGGATGGAGCAGGAACTAACTGCCTGGGAGGTTTACAGAGAACTTTTTAAAGGACACACCTATTTCAGGAGTAGAATGGCTGAATTGAAGAATAGGTGTGTTTAACTTTATAAGAAACTTCCATGCCTTTTCCCAAAGCAGTTGCTCCATACTGCACTCTTAACTGGCAGTCCTGCTTCACATCCTCTCCAACATTTGGTGTTGTCATTTAAACTTTTGACTTCTGAGCTGGATTCTCACACACGAGTAGTTGTAATGGGAAAACAGCAATCTACGTAGAGGCAAGAGTGTAGTTATAAGGTATATTTGGGCTCAGGTGAAGGGTTATAAAGAGGGATGGCAGTAGGAAGGCTGTTAAAGTGATTAAGGGGCGCATGGTCAATGACCAGACCACGGAGTGTGACTGTTTCTTCTTAGGAAGGCCTCGCCCGTGGTGAGGGAAGACTGACTAACGACCAATAAAGGGGAAGAACTAGAGTTGGGCAAATTTGTTAGATATGATCAAAGTCTAAACTACAGCTGAGAGCGGAGGAGGTGAGGAAGAGACTTAGGAGAGGCAGAACTGACAGAACTTGGTGATCAATTAGATAAATGGGCAAGGAGGAAAAAAGTTGGGAATACCTTCTATTAATGGAGATAGAAGAAGTAGAAATAGACTGGGCTGGGGAGTTCAAGAGAAGATGAGTTCTGTTTTGATAATCAACTTGCGTGCAGAATATCCCAAGGGGCTGAGCTATATAGGTTTTGAGCCTAAAGCTGGGAAGGCGATCAGGGTTGGAAACAGAGTTTTGAGAGTAATTAGATGATAGGCGAATTCATGGCAGTCAAATTGAACACCTAGGAGGAGCTTAGAGTGACAAAAGGCTTGTTGGGGTGGAGGCACCTTGACACAAGAGAAGGACAGAAGTGTTCTGAAAGCATGCTAAGAAGAGGAGGTAAAGGAGGCAAGATAATGAGGAAAAAGTGGCTGGGTGAAAGTTGAGGGAATAAGAAGTCAAGAGAGCATGGCCCTCCAAGTCAGATGCTAAGATGAGGTAGGATGAGGATGGAAAACTGGCTATTAGGTCTGCCTACTAGGAATTTTCTGGTTATCAGGAGAAGGGATGCTACAGAGAAGGTAGGGGCAGATTGCAGTGGGTTTAGGAGTCTGGGTGGGAAGAGGTCTGGTTGATGTTTACAGAGGTGCTTTGTGAATATTCCAATTGCTATGTGGGTTAGGGAATGAGGAGAGGGTGTTCCTTACTCAGAAGAGGAGCTTGGGGTTTGCAGATAGCGCCAAGAAATCTTGCAGCAGCCCAAGGATTGGCTAATTTTGTCAGAGAATTCATGTGAAAGTTACATTTTGAAGGAAATAATATGTGGTTTTGCATCATGTGCTGTTTTACCTTCTTCATGAAATGTTGCTATCAATCATATTTACTAGCCAAGGTAGAAACAATCCAAGTGCCCATCAACAGATGATTGTCATCTGTGTACTCCATACATAATGGAATATTATTACTCATCCATAAAAGAATGAAATATTGCCATTGTATCAACATGGATGGACCTAAAGAATATTATACTTAGTGAAATAAGTGACACAGAAAAAAATGAATATTACATATCACTTATCCGTGAATCCAAAAAATAATAACTCACAGTTATAGAAAGCTAATTTATGGTTACCAAAGATGAAAGGTAAGGGGAGAGAAAATTAAGAATATGGGATTAACAGATACAAACTGCATAAGATACATAGGCAGCAAACATTTACTGTATAGCACCAGGAGTTATATTTATATTTGATGTCTTGTAATAATCTATAATGGAAAATAATCTGAAAAACATACAACTGACTCACTTTGCAGTATACATGAAACTAATACAATATTGTAAATCAGCTATACTATATTTAATTGATTTTCCTATTTAAGTACTTTATATTTTTTTGAACATTAGGACAAATTTCGACCATAAGGAAATATTGAAAAGTATTATATAGCATACATCCATTTCCTTCTATATTCTACAACTAATATTTTGCTACATTTGACTTATCACTTATTTACCCATTTAACCATCCCTCTTTCTGTTCATCTTATTTATTACTTGATGCACTTCACTGTAAGTCAAAGACATTAATACACTTCATATCTATTAGTATGCACATCATTAACTAGAGTTCAACATATAGCTTAGTTCATGTGTATGTGAGAGTTTCAAAAACCACACAGCTTAAGTGGGACATTCCCTGAGTTTCGACAAATGAATATACCTGTGTAACCCGTATTATGACATCACTGTCAGCTTAGAAATTCCCCTCATTTCCCTTCCCAGTCAGTTTCCACTTCTCTCCTCTCCCACAAAGCAGCTCTTGTTCTGAACTTTCTCACTGTAGGTTAGTTTTACCTGTTCTAGAACTTCATATGGAGGGAATCTTACACTATGCACTCTTTTTTTTGTATCTGGTTTCTTTCACCCAGTAGTGTTTTTGAGATTGATTCATATTGTTTTATCAGTAACTTCCTTCTTTTGCCGAGTATTATTCCACTGTTTGACTACACCACCATTTTTATCTCTTCTCTTGCTGTTGGACAACTAACCCAGTTTCCAGCTTTTGGCAACAATGAATAAAAATGCTATAAATATTCTAATACAGGTCTTTATGTAGACTTATGCTTTCACTTCTCTTACATAAATACCAGGAGTAGAATGGCTGCATCAAAGAATAGGTACATTTAACTTTTAAGTTTCTTAAAACTTACACGTGTTTTCCCAAAGTGGCTGTTTCATTTTACACTCTCACTGGCAATGTTGCTTCATATCCTCTCCAACATTTCGTGCTGTCATTTAAATTTTAGTCATTTTAATGCAGTAGTTATCTTATTGAGGTTTTTATGTTAATTTGCCTCATGATGGAGAAGGAAATGGCAACCCACTCCAGTATTCTTGCCTGGAAAATCCCACGGACAGAGGAGCGTGGTGGGCTACAGTCCATGGGGTTGCAAAAGAGTCGAACACAGCTTGGCAACTGAGCACACACGCGTGGGTGTGTACAAGCTTTGAAGAAAGCTGTGCTTATTTAACAGTGTCGCATGCTCATTAAAATAATTAAATATAGGGACGCCTCATCAGTGATATATTTTCCCAAGGTGTAAATGTCCTCTGTTCACCTGTTTCTGCCTACAGAGTCAACTAATTTCACTAAGGCGAAGCTCCTTGGAAAAACTTAATTTATAGTCCCTGTTTGGTTCTGTGAACAGCTTTGACTAGCAAATAAATCCTTTGCGTGCTTTTTGAATGTGGGAAAAAAAAAAAAACTTGTCTCATGACTAATGATGTTGAAACTTTTATATACTTAATGACTATTCACATATTTTCTTTCATGTTTGTCTTTTCATTATTGAATTAGTTTTTTAATATATTCTGGATATAAGTTCTTTGTTAGATATATGTGATGTATTTTATGCTAGCCTATAGCTTGATTATTCATATTCTTAATGGTATCTTGATGAGTGACAGGATTAAATTTTTTTGGATGTATCAGTATCTTTTCTTTTATGGTTAGTGCTTTCACAGTCCTCAACAAGAAACTTTTGCCTATCCCCAAGCTGTGAAAATATTGTTTCCTTATAGAAGCGTAATAGTTTCAGCTTTTATAACAGCTGTGATTCATTTTTAATTTTTATGTATGGTGTAAGGTAAAGGGTCAAAGGTTCATTTTTTCCCCATAAAAGTATCAAGTTGTAATAGCATTGTATATTGAAAAGATTTTCCTTCTCTCATCCCGTTGCTTTGGTGCTTTTGTAAAATATCAAACCACATATTCAAATTTATTTTACTATTGATCTTATGGTCTTATTCTCCTATTCTCTTAACACCCTCTCACTCACTATTCTACTCATTTTGAACTGAGAAAACCAAGGCTTAGGGCAGTTCAAGAACTTGACCAAGGGGACACAATGCGAAGGACTTTTGAATCATAAAGAAACTGTTCACATTTTAAACCTACTATAGCCAGTGAAAATATTATTAAATGGACACTTTTTCTGAGGGTAATGGAGTAACAAAAATGAACAAGTGCATGTTTTTATATTTCAATACAGGTGGTATTTTCAGACTGCCAGTCAAACACATGCTTCTTTTGTAGGCTTGTGTATATCTAAAACAACCTAGAACTACCCTGGTGGTCCAGTGGTTAAGACTCTGTGCTTCCACTGCAGGGGGCTCAGAGTTGATCCCTGGTTGTAGAAGTTCCTCGTGCTGCGTGGTGTGGGGGAAAAAAAAACAAAAAATATCACCCCCAAGCCCCCAAATAATTATCCCTCTAAAATCCCAGACAAAATAAAACAAAATCCCCCCCAAACTCACAAAAACCCAATCTATAATATGCATCCTTTTTTGAAAAGATACAGAATTATAACAGTTACTTTACATAATTGAGTAAGAACAACAGCTTTTAGCAAAAGTTTGACTTTAAGATAAAGAATGTATTTCTTTCACCCTGATCTAAAATGAAAATTACTCTTCCGTGATTTAGAGAAAGAAAACAATACTTAAAGGTATATGCCATGAAGATAGATACAAAAATGAGTTGTTGTTCAGTTGCTAAGTCTTGTCTGACCCTGCAACCCCATGGACTGTAGCACACCAGGCTCCTTGGTCCTCCACTATCTCCTGGAGTTTGTTCAAATTCATATCCATTGAGTCAGTGATGTTATCTAACCATCTCATCCTTTGCCACCCCCTTTTGCCTTCAATAAAAACTAGAAGAAAATTCAATAGCCATTCTTGTTACTTTTTCTTTCACTCCTATTCGGCTATACTAATACTTGGGCACCCAGCCTGTTTCCAAATATTTGGTATCATTTTCTTTTCCACATCATGGCAGCAGTTTTCAGGCAAACTTGATCACCTACTGAGACTAGGCCAGCCTCAATAATCTAATTCACTTACTCAAAGAAATGCATTTGAGTCAGTTCTAATGAGGTGGATGAACCTACAGCCTATTATATAGCGTGAAGTAAGTCAGAAAGAGAAAGAAAAATACCAGAGATGGTACTGACGATCCTACACACAACAGCAAAGGAGACTCAGACGTAAAGAACAGACTTTAGGACTCAGTGGGAGAAGAGGATGGGATGATTTGAGAGAAAAGCATTGAAACATATACATTAGCATATGTAAAATAGATAACCAGTGTGAGTCTGATGTATGAAGTAGGGCATCCAGAGCCGGTGGGTGTTCTGCAACAACCTGGAGGGATAAGGTGAGGAAGGAGGTGGGAGGGGGGTTTAGGATGCAGGGTACACATGTAAACCTATGGCTGATTCATATTGATGTATAGCAAAAATCATCACAATATTGTAAAGTAATTATCCTTAATTAAAATAATTTTTTAAATCTAATTTTCCAGATCACCTAGGTTCACCCCTGAGGCATGGGTTTCCTATGCCCACCCAACTCACCCAAGTGTAACACGCAAATGAATGGCTTGTAAGGACCATCTTTTCCCAGACACAGAAAGGCAGCGTTGTTAAAAACCACTCATACATAATATGCTTTAGGAATGTCACAACCAAAGCATTTATATTTTCTGAGTTACTGGTTTGACCAAAAAGTTTGTTTGGGATTTCTCTGTAACATCGTACAGAAATCCCAAATGAACATTCTAGCCAACCCAATACATAAAATAAGTCACTCAACTATTCAAAGCCAACCTGAGACCAGGACCCCTGTTTTCTTGACAACTTCACTATCCCCTCCCCCATTCCCAGTCCTGTAAGTCTTCCCTCAACGATCTGTTAAACCAAGATGCTATAAAGTGGAACTAGGTTAGCTATTCATCGTTCCAAGATGGAAAAATTTAGCCCAGACAAGAGGATGCCTGACAACCAGTTAAGAGGCAGTTTCCCTGAGACTTGGTCAGCAAGGCTAGCCATTATTTTTCCCTTGTCCTTTAATAAAACAAAGAACTAAAAAAAGTATGCCAAAAGTCCAAGAACACACATCCCAATGACTATGTTGCTAAAACAAGAAAGTTATGTGATCTGTGTGCATGTTAATTACTACCAGAAAACATGCTTCTGGAACCTCTTAAAAATAGTGACTGTCATAAAAGTATAGCCGGTGAGTGGTACTTATCAATAACCTTGGGGTAAAGAACTTTCTTATCAAAAAAAGAATAGGAAAGGTTTATCAGTGTCAAAACTACTGATCTAAGAGGAAGACATTCTGCAGTAGTTTTAATATGATAAAGATACTCTAACACTCAAAAACTAATTGTCCTTGAGAGACAAAGTTAGAAGACTTTGATTTCAAAACTTACTCAAAGCTCCAGTAATCAAGACAGTCCTGATTGGCATAAGGATAATATACAGACATACAGACTAATGGAACTGAGAGTCCAGAAATAAAACCTTATATTTATGGTCAATAATTTTTGACAAGGGTGCCAAGACAATACAATTGAAGTGAAAGTAAAAGTGTTAGTTGCTCAGTTGTGTCTGACTCTTTGTGACCCCATGGACTGTAGCCCATCAGGCTCCTCTGTCCATGGAATTCTCCAGGCAAGAACACTGGAGTGCTCCCTTCTCCAGAGGATCTTCCCGACCCAGGGATCAAACCCAGGTTTCCTGCATTGCAGGCGGATTCTTTACCATCAGGGAAGCCCCAAGACAATACAATAGTGGAGAAACTAGTCTCTTCTAACAAGGCACAGGGACAACTGCATATACAGAAGCAAGATAATTAGACCTCCCAACTCAAATATATGCAAAAACTATCAAACTCTTAGAGGAGAATATAGATGTTAATTGTTCACGATTAGATTAGGCAATGGTTTCTCAAACATGAAACCAAAAGCACAATTGACAAAAAAAAAAAAAAAAAAAGAGAAAGAGAGAGAAATTGGCTTTTATACAAATTAAAAACATCTGGGGAATTCCCTAGTGGTCCAGTGATTAGGACTCCATGCTTTCACTGCCAAGGGCACGGGTTCAATCCCTAGTCAGGGAATTAAGATCCCTCAAGCCACATGTGTGTGTACTGTTGTGTCTGACTCTTTGTGACCCCCGTGGACTGTAGCCGAGTAGGATCTTCTGTCCAAGGGATTTGCCAGGGAAGAATAGTGGAGTGGGTTACCATTTCCTCCTCAAGGGAATCTTCCTGACCCAGGGATCAAATCCACATTTCTTGTGTCTCCTGCATTGGCAAGCAGATTCTTTACCAATAGTACCACCTGGAAAGCCCAATCACAAGTTGCAGAGCACAGCCAAAAGGTAAAAAAAAAAAAAAAAATCTATGCTTCACAACCCACGCAGTGGAAGACAATATTTGTAAATCATATGACTGATAAGAATATATAGAACATACAAAGAATGCTTACAACTCAACAATAAAAGGACAAACCACTCAATTAAAAAATGGGCAATAACTTTGAATAGACATTTCTCCAAAGAAAGAAATCCAAATGGTCAATAAATATAATATCATTAATAAATAGGAAAATAAAAATTAAAAGCACAATGAGCTATCACTTCATACCCTCCAAGATGGCTATAATCAAACAGAGAGTAGCAAGTGTTGGCAAGGGTGTGAAAAAATTGAAACTCACAAACCTTTTTAGTGAGAATGTAAGATGATGCAGTTCTTTTGGAAAAGGTCTGGCAATTTCCCAAAAAGTTAATCATAGGGTTACCATGTGATCCATCAATTCTACTTCTGGTATATACCGCAAAGAATTGAAAACATACATCCATATAAAAAACTTGGACATGAATGTTAATAGCAGCATGATTCATAATAGCCCAAAAGGGTTAATTGGGTCATTAACAATTGAAGTGTCCAACAACACGAATGGATAAACAAAATATGGCATATGTATACAAAGAAATATTATTTGGCAATAAAAAGAAGTACTGAAAATATCATAGGATAAGTAAACTTTGAAAACATGCTAAGTGAAAGAAGCCAGACACAAAAGAAAACATTATTATATGACTCCATTTTTATGAACATCAAGAATAGGCACATCTATAGAGACAGGAAACAGATTAGTGGTTATCAGAGGACGAGGAGTGAATTGGGAGGAAAAGGGTTTCCTTTTGGGGTGATGAAAGTATTCTTGATTTAGATATTGGTGATAGCTACACAACTTTGTGAATATACTAAAACATACTGAATTGTATACTTTAAAATAAAAAAATTTATGGTATATGAATTGTATCTCAACAATGTTAAAAAGGATTAGTGTAGGAGACCTAAAAGTCTTCTTTTTTTTTTTTTTCCCCACCCCTAAAAGTCTTCTTAAACATAAAACAAAAACCTGAACGCTTTTCTATGAATTCAGTTTTATAACTATGATTTTCTTCTTCTTTAGTAACAATAATCATAACAATAGTAGGTTCTTATTAGACTTGTAACAAGCATTTTGTACCTAGTTATCCCCTCTTGAATCATCTCAATGACCTTGTACATAGGGGTTATGATTCCATTTTATAGAGAGGAAATTGACGTTCAAGAGGCTAAGTAATTTGCACAAGCTCTTATCAAGGTAATCAGTCTGACTCCAGAGGTTCCATTTTTTTTAGACTTTTTAGGGGGTGGGGGGCATGCTACACAGCATGTAGGATCTTAATTCCCGGACCAGGGACCGAACCTGTGCCTCCTGGAGCAGAAGTATGAAGTCCTAACCACTGGTCTGCCAGGGCATTCCCCAGAAGTTATATCATACCATTCTGTCTTCCTGAAAACAGTGGCTTACTGGTCTCCAATACTAAGTTATTTTTTTATGTGTTATGTTGTTTTTTCTATCTCCATAAACAGATCAGATATTTCAGGACCCAGGATTAGACAGTTATCTTTCTTCCTTAGTTTGCTGAGCACAGGACAAAGACAGAAAAAAGCCCTTTATGACAAGTTTTTATTTGTATCAAATACAGAGTACCACAGGTAAATATAAGATTATGACTTGAATATTGTAATATAGCTTATAATTTGGCAAATTAATTATCCAAAGTTTATTACATGTTTAAGTACACACTGAGGAAATTACTTGGCATAACTTGGGAAGATAAATATTTCTGTACCTTATTTAACCATTTGTCATGTATATATGTGGTACATATATGAACACATGTGTGTGTATATGTGTATAAACACACTTCTGAATTAAATATACTTGTATAAAAGCTAAAGATTTATGTATTATCTTTAATTCCCTTTAAAAAATCTATTATATTAAATTGCATCTGCATTCAAAGCAGAATGTAAAAAAATGATCACTTTGCTTAGTATACTTGAATTTACAATGTAATGGAAAATCAAACAAAAATCTCAATTGAAATACTATATTCCTGTTTAATTGACATTTACCTGGCACTATCAAACTATGGAAATAAACCTCCTACTTTAGGTTGTTGAGAGAATAAAGATTCTATTGTGCATTACTGTACCCCCTAAATTAAGAATGAACATTATTATAGCAGGAAAGGTGGCATTTAATTTTCTTCTTTATTAATATGGGAATTCTCAGGAAACAACCAGGGCAGTGTCTCTACCCCTGGGTGCAGTTTCATGCTTTTCCATCAGTGGAAGTCTGGCTTCTCAGGAAAGGTGCAACCAGTCCTCCTGATTATGACACTTGCAGCATAGTGGCCGGCACGGATGCATTCAGTTAGAGGCTTGTCGGAGACCAGCTGAGACAGAAAACCTGGAACACAGGCAGAAGGGGAAAACATGAGCATTGTGTAACAGCATCAGAAATGTCATATGGGTCAGAACAAAATTTGGTCTACGTACCTATGCCTCTCTTCAGTCTTGATAGTGAAGTGTCAAACCTCCAGGGTTAGAGGGTTCTTCCCTAATAGTTCTCTTAAAGAGCTCAAGTTGGGACATGACAACTCATCATCAAGTCAATCTAGTCTTTTTAGGCATAAACGATCACGCTTTCCTTTAACTTTGAGAGTAAAAGGTTGTAAGAAAGAATTACTGGCCATATAAGTATTATCTTTGGTCTTTATAGCTGAGAAATTATGAGCTATACCTCTGCCTATCTCTCTGAATTCCTTCTGTATTGCTGTTATTCCTAGCGAGTTGTTATTTGGGAAAAACTCTATCATCTGGATCTCTCTCCAAGAACAAATCTGAGAGTTGAAAAGTTATGAAGGACCTTATATACCTTTTTCACTCCCAGAAGTATCAGTGAAATAATATAGAGAGTCAAGCACCATGGATAAGTTTGACATTAAAATAAATATGATAAGATAGATAACAATGCTGAGGCCTTTTGCTTCCGATCAAGATGAAATAAAAGAATCAGATTTACCCTTTCTTCAGAAACAACTTTAAAATAAAAACAAAGTATATGAAACGAAGTCTTTCAAATATTGTACATCAGTCACAAAAGATACATGAAGGAAGGGAAATAAATGAGGTAAACTACCAGGACACAATTCATGGAAGGAAAACCTAGGTAGAGCCTGACAGTTACTGAGTTGAGAAGATGGAAGTAGGAATCAAAGTACAATAAACACTTACACAGACTGAGAAGGAAAAAAAGAGAGGAGAGACATAAATTGTCACTATTGATAATAAGAGACACCATATCACTATAACGTCTACACACGCTAAAAGGATAAGGAAATGTCATTAACAATTTAATGCCAATAAAGTTTTACAGAACTATAAAGTGTTCAGATTTAACAAGTTAGACAAACTTCTGGAGATACACATTCTATCAAAGCTCACTCAGGAAGAAATAGATAACATGAATAGCCTTGTGTTTATTAAACATTTGATTTTAAAATTAAAAAGCTTCACAGAGAAAATTCCAGTTCAGATGGTGTCACTGCTGAATTCTACCAAACATTTAAAGAAGAAAAATAATGTCAATGCTATACAAACTCTAGAAAACTAAAAAGGAGAGACTACTTTTTGACTCACTCTTTGAGGCCAGTTTTACTCTGATACTATAATCAGAAAAGATGCAAATATTTTAGCAAATCCAATCCAATAGTATATTTAAAAAGATAATAATTCATGATAAGGTAGTATTTATCCTAGAAATGCAAGGTTGGTTTAACTTTAAAAAATAAATCAATTTAATCTACCATATTAACCAGGAAAATCATAAGGTCATCTTCATAGATGATGAAAAATCGTTTGATGAAACCCAAGATGGATTTCTAAAAAAAACTTTCAACAAACTAGTAACAGAAGGGAACTTCTATGAAAACCTTGCAGTTAATATCACTCTTAATGGAGGATGATGAAATGTTTTTCCCCTTAGAATTGAGAACAAGGAAAGAATGTTTGTTCTTAAATATTGGACTGTAGACTCTAGCCTGTGCACTAAGGCAAACAAAAGAAAGAAAAGGCATCAAAATAGAAAATTAAGTAGAACTGTCTTCATTTGCAGATGGCATGACCACCTATACCCATGGCTCTCAACAGTGGCAATTCTGCCTCCTGGAGAACATGTGGCAATGTCATATTCGCATCAGAGGGTGCTAATGGCAACTAGAGGGTAGAGCCCAGGGATGCTGCTAAATATCCTATGATGTCAATAATACCAAAACTGAGAAATCCTGGTCTATGTAAAAATTCCTATGGAATCTAGAAAAAAGTTAACTTGAACTACTAAGTTACTTTAGTGAAGTTGCAGGATATAAGATTCCTCTACAAAAATCAACTGAATTTTTGTACTAGTAATGTGTGTATATATAGCAATTATATATGCTAGCAATGAACAGTTAGAAATTGATATTAAAAATACTCTTCACCATACTACCAAACATGTGAAATACCTAAATCTGACAAAAGCTGTGTAAGACCTCAGCACTGAAAATGACAAAACAATGCTGAGAAAAAAACCCCAAACAAGCAAAAAACAATGCTGAGAGATAAAAAACAAGCTAAGATGAAGAGCTATAAACTATTCAGAGAACAGAAGACTCAATATTGTTATCAGCTCTACTGATTTAATGTAATATCAACCAAAATTCCAGCAAGCTTTTCTAATAGAAACTGACAAGCTGATTCTAAAATTTATGTGGAAATGCAAAGAATTTAGACTAATCAAAATAGAACTCTGAAAATAAGAGTACTTGATTTAAAAATTTACTACAGAACTAAAATAATTGAGACACTGTGGTACAGGCATTAAGATGGACAAATAAATCAGTGAAACTGAACAATCTAGAAACAAACTTACTTCTATATCATCAACTGATTTTTATAAAGGTATTAAGCAATTCAATGGAGAAAGGATAATCTTTCTTTTTTCCCATGTTATTATAATAGACTTCTTTTAAAACAAATGTTCTTAGAAGAGCTGGATGGGCCATATGTGAAAACAAAAAAAAAAACACACACACACTTCTACCCTTCCTCACACCAACCACAAAATTAACTTGAAATGGATTACAGGTCTAAATGCAAGAGCTAAAACTATAAAACTGAGAAGAAAACTTATGAGAAAATCTTTGTGATTTTGAACTTGCCAAAGATCTTAGGACATAAAAAGTGTAAACTTTTATGAAAGAAAAAATAATTTTGACTTTGCTAAATTAAACACTTTTACACAAACACTTTAGTGAAGAAGGTAAACATGCCAAACAAGCACAGGAAAAGATGTTCAACATTATTATCTGTTAGAAAAATAATAATTAAAGCCATCATGAAATACCACTGCCCACCCACTAGAATGGCTAAAATGAAAGAAGACTGACAAAGCAAGTGTTGGCAAGAGTACAGATTAAATGAAACTCTCAAATACTGATTGCCTGTGTGTGTGCTCAGCCGTTCAGTTGTGTCCAACTCTTTGCGACCCCATGGATTGTAGCCCGCCAAGCTCCTCTGTCCATGGGATTCTCCAGGCAAGAATACTGGAGTGGATTGCCACTTCCTCCTCCAGGGGATCTTCCCAACCCAGGGATCGAACCTGAGTTTCCTGCGTCTCCTGCATTGGCAGGCGAATTCTTTACCTCAGAGACACCGGAAAGCCCAAAATACTGATTATGAGACTATAAAATAAGATTCTTTTTGAAAAACAATTATCAGTGTCTTAAAAAGTTAAACATACACCTATCAAAAGACTCAGTCTTTCTATTTCTAGGTATTTAACCATGGTTTGCAAATGAATGTTCAGACCAGTTTTATTTGGCATAGCCCCAAATTGGAAACAATCCAAATAGTATGGACGCAGTAAATGTGTCCATAGTGATGGTCCATGGGTGTATAAATATGTCAACATTTGTAAAACTGTACACTTTAAACATGTGCAGTTTATTGTATGTCAATTATACTGCAATAAAACTACATAAAAAATTGTTGTAGTTACAAATAAGATAGTCAAGAACAGAAAAATCTGGGGCTACTTCCCCTCTAAGGAAAACCAGAGATGCTATAGCAGTACTCAAAAACGCAGAAGAACAGATGATAATGAGAAACTGTTCTGTAGCCAGACTTTTAGGCCTCATAGGCCCTGGGCAGCTGGGGGGTTAAGGTTAATTTAAAAGCTGTGGTATAGTGACCTGTAGAGAACATTATAAGAGATTTATGTTCTTTCTCTTCTACCATTCTGACCACACAGGCTTCTCCCTTGTCAGATTTGGGGAATGCTGTATCCAATAAAATAAATAAGTACGCCCAACCAAAGAGTAATTAATTTGGTTAATGGAGTGATGTATTTTGAAGACATTTGCTTAGAATGTGAAATCACTCTCTCAAGAGGTTTAGTAAGAGTATTTTATCATTGAGTTTTCAGGTAACAGTCAAAGGTCAATATTAACTTTCAGCCAAACTGTGAGACTCAACTGTTCAGCCCACACAGTGAATGGAGCAGATGCCAAATTCAGTCAGATCAGCTTACAATGGAAACACGTCTATTAGAAGACTTATAAGGAACATCTGTTTTCCTCATTCCTCCTGGTATGTTCTTTCTGAGAAAAAGAAAGCTTATGTTTATGAAATATTTTTGAGAAGCGTTTAAGTACCAGCATCCTCTTTATAATAGAAGAGCTAGTTGATGATTGAAGTGAAGTCCCCTGAGGAGACATTTGCTTTGACAAGTGGAAAACCTGGATGGAGAAAAAAAGCTTAGACCTTTGCCCTGGGTGAATATCAGTTTTTTAACAATCTACTTTTAAATTCTAACTGAGATGAACTACAGATGTTATATAATCAGTTATAAGTTGAACCTTCATAAAGTAGCTGATATGAGTCCTCACCAGTTGTATAAAATAGTTTTAAAAAAAAGGAGCTTATATTTAAAGAATCACAGGAAATTCTTTCATAATAAGAATTAAAGATTCCCAAGATAGCTTTTTTATTGCATAAAATATACATAACCTCAAAGTTACCATTTCAACCATTTTAAAGTGTACAATTAAAGGCATTAAGTCTATTTGCAATGTAGTGTAACCATCACCTTTATCGATTTGCAGAATATTTTCATTACTCCAACAGAAACTAAACTTATTAAACTCTCCATTCCCTCCCACCCCTGGCCTTTTCTGTCTGCCTTACTTCACTTAGCATAATGTTTTTCTGTATAATTTTTTAAGTTTAGATTTTTATTATTAGTTGGCCTAAAACGTATTTTTTTAAAACTACATTTGGAAATAATTTCTAATTCAGAAAATGTGCCAAAAAAGAAATGAAAACTTGCAAACAATGCAAATAGTATCCATACATCCTTTACCTGGGAGGTACTTATTGTCAACATTTTGCTCCTTTTGGGCCCATCTTCTCTTTTTTATACAATTTTCTCCACTGAACTAATAGAGAAGAAGTGGCATTTGTCATGCCCTTTACCTTTAAATCTATCTATGCATCTTTCCCAAGAATAAGGGTAGTCTCATGGATAACCATAGTCATCGACTTCAGTAATAGTGTTAGAATAGTTATGTGATTGACTGTTCATATTCCAGTTTTGTCAATGACCCACTTCATAGCATTTTTCTTCCACCTAGGATAGAATTTAGTCTCGGATTTGTCATATGTTTAGTTTGGTTTATCTCGAACATTTCCTTCGACTTATGTGACAAGGACTTTTTTGAAGAATACAGTCTTCCCCTACTCCGTACTTAATAGAGTGATGTTCATTTTGGTTTGTCTGATATTTCTTCATGATTAAATTCAGATTATGCATTCCTGGCCAGAATACTAGAAAAATTATGTTGTGTCCTTCTCAAGGGTATCACATTTAGGAACACATTATGTCTGGCTGCTATTCACTGGTGGTAATTTTGATCACCGGATCAAGATGTTGTCCTACTTCTCCACTGTATAGTTATATTTTCCCTTGCATGTACCAAGGAGTCTGCTGGTAGATATTCTGCTCCCTATCAAGAATTCCAATCCCTTCTCCCAAATTTAGTATTCACTCATGATTCCTAACTGAAGCAACTTAAACCATGATGATTTTTTACTCGAGCACTCCCTTCACATTTACCAGTCAGCTTTTGACATTCTATATGCAAGAGCTTATCTCTAATCTCATTTACTATTTTTCATCTATTTATGTATCAATAAGGAGGCACAGACTCTTGTTTTTTAATCAATGGTTTATCATTCAATACAGCTCTATATGGTGCTCAAAATGTCTCAGTTTTTACCAGTGGGAGCACCTTCAAGCTGGCTCATGTGTCCTTGGATGTGCCCTCATACTGTTTTTGAGTACTTCCTTACATTTTGGAATTATATTCTTGGCTCATCTTAAACCCACCCTATCTCAGCCTTAGAACCTGCCATTTTCCCAAGGATACCTATTTCCTATTAGGGTGAAATGGTATTAGAAACCAAACAAAGTATGGGAGGTAGGTGCATTCTTTGCTTCTAGACCCTGTCAGCAAATGGAGCTAGGAAGTATGTACTTCTACACATGTACGGATACAGATACACACACATATGTACACATTTATATGTGTACCTTTATATGTGTATTTATACACACACATATGTACACATATATACACATGTACACAGGCCTATTTTAGAAATTGAATTGACACCAATACTTCCAGTTTCAATCCATCCCCATAGCACTCTTTCTTACCTTTCTCCAGTCCATTATTATGATTCTGTACTTTTTTCGACAGTGAAAACCCTAGCTTCCAACAATATCAAAATATTTATTGGCTTAATTTTATACTAGCTCCAAAACAGCTTCAAAATTGCTTCACTACTAATTTTACAAAACCCCAAATCTATTAAAAACAGTTTAGAATTGGTTTGCTGTCCTCCAATGTGCTCAAATACTGTGTTCAGTATACTCTTTAGATTGGTTTTCTTTTTTACCCCACTTCGGAATTGACAGGTTGTTGCTGAACCACAAAAGATGCCAGGATTCTTGGCCTCCAGAGAAGAAGAATTCAATCCGGGGCTAGAGTCGAGGCTTGATCACTCAGAGCTTTTGTGTATAAAGTTTTATTAAAGCATAAAAGAGAAAGCTTCTGACATAGACATCAGAAGGGGGCAGAAAGCATACCCCTTCACTAGTGTTAGCAATGGAGTTATATACTTTTAATTAGTTATTACAGTGAATCAAAAGAATGTCCGGAGGTTGTAAAGACCTTACTAGACCTACTCCCATAATTTACATTTTAAGATAACAGGATTAGCCAGAAGGTTTTTTCCAGAAACTGTCCTCAAGCAGGATACATTATTGTTATATAATCCTAAGGAATGTAGAGGGAAAAAAGTTTGTCCTTTCCTCCTCCTTGAGAATTCCAGACCTCTCTCTCCTTGGGGACCCTCAAACTTCTTATCAACCTGCCTAGGAATTGACTCTCTCAGAATGGTTCACTTACTTAAGAATGAAAAGAATGTTGAGGTCATGATTTCAATTTTCATCCCTCACTTTCATCCTTATTAATTTTTCTTTAAAAATATGTAGAATATTAAAAATTCTAAAAAAGGTATGCTCAGAGAAGTGTCACTTTCTTTTACCCTATGCCCTCCCCATTGGAGGTACCCAATTTCACTGTTTTTTGGTTTGTCTTCATGAGAAACGCTGGACTGGATGAAGCACAAGCTGGAATCAAGACTGCCAGGAGAAATATCAATAATCTCAGATATGCAGATGACACCACACTTACTGCAGAAAGTGAAGAGGAACTAAAGAGCCTCTTGATGAAAGTGAAAGAGGAGAGTGAAAAAGCTGGCTTAAAACTCAACATTCAAAAAACTAATATCATGGCATCCAGTCCCATTACTTCATGGCAAATAGATGGGGAAGCAATGGAAACAGTGACACTATTTTGGGGGGATCCAAAATCACTGCAGAGTGACTGTAATCATGAAATTAAAAGACGCTTACTCTTTGGAAGAAAAGTTATGACCAACCCAGACAGCATATTAAAAAGCAGAGATATTACTTTGTCGACAAAGGTCCATCTAGTCAAAGCTATGGTTTTTCCAGTAGTCATGTATGGATGTGAGAGTTGGACAATAAAGAGAGCTGAGCACCGGAGAACTGATGCTTCTGAACTGTGGTGTTGGAGAAGACTCTTGAGTCCCTTGGACAGCAAGGAGACCCAACCAGTCCATCCTAAAGGAAACCAATCCTGAATATGCATTGGAAGGCCTGATGCTGAAGCTGAAACTTCAATACTTTGGCCACCTGATGAGAAGAACTGACTCATTTGAAAAGATCCTGATGCTGGGAAAGACTGAAGGCTGCTCTCGCGAAGGGGATGACAAAGGATGAGATGGTTGGATGGCATCACTGACTCAATGGACATGAGTTTGGGTAAACTCTGGGAGTTGGTGATGGACAGGGAGGCCTGTTGTGCTGTAATCCATGGGGTTGCAAAGAGTTGGACGCGACTCAGTGACTGAACTGAACTCCTGTGTTTATTTTGTAAAAGTAAGCAGATATTTGTGTATTTTCTTATTTCCTCTTTTTTTATACAAAAGGAGTGGCAAAGAATATATGCCCTTTTGCACTTTGCTTTTTTTTCACTTAAAATATCTCCTGGCATCACTGCATACTAATACATAAGAGATTTTCCCTGTTCTTTTTTTATAGCCGCATAGCAGCTTCTTGTATGGATACACCAGAGTTCATTCATTCCATCTCCTATGTGTGGATGTTCACCAGTTTTTAATGCTTTGAAATCACAAATAATTCTGTAATGAATAACACTTTGCATGTGTGCTTTTGTGCTGTTGGGTGTGTGTATGTACCTTTTAGGTAAATTTCTAGAAGTGGCATTTTTGGGGTTGAAGGATAAATATGTTAAGTAATTTTGTTAGATACTGCCAAATTCCCCTCCTTGGGGTTAAACCTTCTGTATTTTCACTAGTAATGTTTATGAGCGCATGTTTCCCCACAACCTCAATAACAGAGTACACTGTCAAGCTTTTGATTTTTTGCCAAACTGATGGGTTAGAAACATATCTTAAAGTAACTTTAATTTGCATCTCTCTTACTATGGGTGAAACTGAAGACCTTGTTCTATGTTTAAAAAACTAATCTCTTTCTGTGAATTGTTTTTTCTGATCTTTTGCTTATTTTTCTGTAGAATTTTTGGCTCTCCCACCCCAATTTTTTAAAGTTCTCTGTATTTTTAAGATATTATTTCAATAAAGTATTTTTAGGTAGCAAAAATACAATATTCTGTTAGTATACACAAATACTGTGCCAGCAAGTAAACAAAGTGCTTATTCATATTTCATTCACTGAATGTGATGAATTAAAAGAATGTGGCTAGCAGACACTATAGCAGATAAATATGGCTTGTAGATAAATTAAAAAAGAATTTTGTACTCTTTCAGTAAAGACTCTGGGCCAAACAAGAAGTCAAGAAGTAAAATTTTAAACAACTGACTTGGCATGAGTGTTCAATATGAAAAAATACCTTAGAAGCTCTTTGTGGGGAGGTCATTAGTACATCACGTTAAAAATGAATGGAATTTAGAAAGATGGTAATGATAACCCTATATGCTAAACAGAAAAAGAGACACAGAAGTACAGAACAGACTTTTGAACTCTGTGGGAGAAGGTGAGGGTGGGATGTTTCGAAAGAACAGCATGTATATTATCTGTGGTGAAACAGATCACCAGCCCAGGTGGGATGCATGAGACAAGTGCTCGGGCCTGGTGCACTGGGAAGACCCAGAGGAATCGGGTGGAGAGGGAGGTGGGAGGGGGGATCGGGATGGGGAATACGTGTAAATCTATGGCTGATTCATATCAATGTATGACAAAACCCACTGGGGGGAAAAAAAATAAATAAAGGAAAAAAAAAAAATGAATGGTAAGGTGCTGTGTATATGCCTTTCAAGACAGCCATGAGAACAGGACCAAGAGACATACACTGGTGAACAAGAAACAGCAGTACAGGTTTCCAAATCAAGAACTCACATGCTGAGGCCGTGGTTATACCTTTTAACTTGAGTCCTTCTCTCTGTGACTTTTAACTCCTCTTTGATCCTTTCACGGATAGGCTTATTCCAGGGCCTCTCCCACTTTTGGTTATGTCATGGACCTTAGGTCTCGGGGTGCTGAGGCACAGTGTACCTGAAGGCTTCTCACTGACACTGAATTTGGTTCCTAGGGCTCTGAATCTTGGAGCAATTACAGATCCAGAGTTCTCAGAATAAACCTCTGTCCATTAACAACCAATATGGTTTATTATCTTCTGGTTAATTTCATTTGGACTTTTCTTTTACTGCTGTTAAAAAGAGTGGTCAATTTTAGCATACCGGAATGCACTGTCTGAAGTGAGCCCTGACACATAATTTAAACTGTGCTGAGAGGAGTACTAAGTTAATTTTTTTTCTCAAGGCACATTAGAGGTGTGACAGCTAGTGTGGACAAAAGGCAATGAGATTTCCTAGCTCAAGTTGTCCATTCTATGTAGTTACTGTAGAAAACATACAACATGTAGAATTTCCTTAGTGTCATCCATAGAAATAGAAATATTGTCAGTAATTATGAAAGTCTTAATAACGACACTTAGGAGCCAGAATATTTTAGAAGGAAATGAATGAAGTCTACAAGTCAGTATTTTCTTTTTCATATATAGTTCCTTCACTAATACTTTTCATGGTGGCTGGAACTAAAAACCCAGTAGACTCCATTACTGGTCATTCAACATTCACAGTAAAAAACATGAGTTAGCTTTTCTGATCATCATCACATATGGCTACATGGTTTATGTTAAAAAAAAAAAAAATTACAACAATTTGAAGAGGTGACCAGTTAAATCCATGCAATGGAATTACAGAAAGCAGTTAACTAGAATGAGTTAGATCTTCATTAAGCTGCTATGAAACAACTTCCAAGATAAAAGTAAATGAAAACTCAAGTAAGCCCAGTACACTCTCATTTGATGAATACTAGGATGTGTACACATATATAAAGTTGCACAAACACAGAATATTTATGGATGGATTCAATAAATACCAGCAACCAAAGCTACCTCACAGAGGGGAATCAGAGGACTGGGGTGGAAGCAATGCTTACCTTTCATTATATATAAATATACTACTTCTATGATACATGTGTATTTCCTTTTTGTGCTGTTGTGTTTTCTACTGCTTACAGGTATTATTTCTGTAATAAAAACTTTATCAGAAACATTTTCCCATATCTTTAAATATTCTTAGAGACCATGCATTTTAAATGTAGATGCAGTATAATTTACTTAATCCTATTACTGGATATTTAGGTGTATTTCTAATTTTTTTTTTACTGCTATAAATAAAACTGTAGTGAGTATCTTTATAACATTTTAATAACACTTATTGTGCACAATTAAAAATTTTAATTTCTTTAGGATATATTTCTTGAAGGGTAATTAATTTTTAAAATTTATTTATTTATTTAGATGCACCAGATCTTGGTATATGTGGGATCCAGTTTCCTGACCAGGGATAGAACCCAGGCCCTCTGCAATGGGAGCTCGGAGTCTTAGTTACTGGACCACCAGGGAAGCCCCAAAGGTAATTAATTTTAAGGCTTTTTATTCATATTGCCAAACTCCTTTTCAAAATGATGTTATTAATGTATATACCCAATAGCATTCTTGCTATTAAAAATCTGTTTGATAATTTAAAAAGTGAAAGGCAGAATTCTGTTTTAACTTACAGTTATTTGTTTATTAGGGAGGTTGAAAACTTTTTTTGTTCATTTGTATTGCTTCTTTTTATGAGCTGTCTGATGACAGCTTTAACCTGTTCTCCTACTAGAGTATTTCTCTCCTATTATTGATTTCTAAAAGACATTCTTTCAGTTTGTCTCCTATTTATGTTGAGAGTACTTCCTGTTATTTTGTCACTCGCCTTTTATTTCTATTGCTACATCGATATGTTTATCTTTTAATAGCTTTTTCCACTGAATTTGAGTTGAGACAGGTCTTCCATACCATGAGTTCAGATAAGTATCAGCTCGTATTTTCTTTTAGTTCACTTATGGTCATTTAATTATTTATTCCATCTAGAAATTGAGTGTCATGATTGGTAGTAATCAACTTTCATTTTTCCCAGAGTTACATTTTTGTTCCACCACCATATCTTAAGTAACCCATCCTGTTCGGAGCATTTTTAAACATTTTATTTTGAAATAATTTTAGATTTACATAAGAGTTGCAAAGATAGTACAGAGTACACCTGTACTCATTCTGATTTTATGAAATTCCTACATGTGTTTCCCTCCATTTTCACTCTTTGGTTAGATCTTTAAAATGTATTTTAGAAATATGTTTATTCAAAATAGTAAAAAAGCAAAATTCTTATATGTCTGAAGAATTATGATCATTTCCAGATTTTGGAGATGATTTTTACTTCCTGTTTCCTTTTATTTACTAAATATTCTATAGTAAGTAATATTACTTTTATAATCAGAAAAAATCAATAAACATTTTAAAAGATAACATGGAACATTTAATTATTCAGAAAATGTTTAAGAACAATTCATTCAAGAACTTCAGCTAAGTGATGTTTTATTCTGATAGTTTTCCATTCATGCTTTTAGAATTTATTAATAATTGTAGCCACTTGGTAACAGCTTTCTGCAAAGAAAATCAGTATGAGTGTTAAGTACAATGAAATTGGTCATTATTCTCAGAAAGATTTCTCAAGAACTAAAGATCTTCACTACCTTCTATATTCTCAGGTTTAGGGAAACACAGGCAGTGTTAGAGGAGGCACCTTAGAGAGTTTTTGAGGCAACTTTAGTACAGTATTTCTTCCCCCATGAAGACTTCATTTGTAGATGGCATATGCCAAATACATCAGTCTGCATCTTTTGAAATGGAAATTCAGGGACCAATGCTTCCTTAGCAGGGATTCTGGGAGAATTCCTGCCAGAATTAAGCAGAAAGGTTCACTGTACTTGGATAGAGTGGTCATTATGTGATATCAATAGAACAAGCTTTTTTAGAAAAAAGGGTGAGATCACTGGCCATAGGATACTGGCCTTAGAATCTTAGAACACTGTAATTGATGAAGTTGGGAAACTTAAGGCACACACACAAACTGAAGATACTAGTAAAAGGAGGTGGGTGGAAGAAAGGTTTTTCCATTTTAGCCTTTTTTGTTTTTTAAATTTATAGACTATTTTTGGGAGCAGTTTTAGGTTTACAGAAAAACTAAACAGAAAGTACAAGGTTCCTATATGCCTTCTCATTGCTGCATCCCTTATTTCCCCTATCATTAACATCTTGCATTAGTGTGGTATGCTGTTAACAATTAATGAGCCGATAATGACTCACTAAAGTCCATGGTTTATATTAGGGTTCACTTTATGTTGTTCATTCTATAGGATTCAAAGACATATAAAAAAGAAAATGTCTAATGATTTGTTACACATCATTACAATACTACAAAGGATAGTTTCACTGCTCAAAAAACCCCTGTACTTTATCTATTCATACCTCTCATTCCCCCCTCGCCCTTTGACAATCACTGATATCTTTACTCTCTTCATAGTTTTATCCTTTCAGTAAAGGATTCATACAATTTGTAGCCTTTTCAAATTGGTTTTTTTCATTTAGCATGGTATGTCTGAGTTTCTTTTGTGTCCTTTTCATGGCTTGATAGCTTGTTTCTTTTTATGACTGAATAATATTCTGTGGAATGGATATACTACAGTTTATTTATCCAGTCATCTTTTGAAGGACATCTTGACTGTTTATAAGTTTTGTCAATTATGAATAAGTGCTATAAACATTTGTGTGCAGGTTTTTATACGTATAAGTTTTCCATTCATTTGGGCAACCAAGGAGGACAATTACTAGATCTTATAGTAAGAGTGTGTTTTTTAAGAAACTGCCAAACCGTTTTCCAAAGTGGCTGTACCATTTTGCATTCCTATTAGCAATGAATGAATGAAGAGTTTCTGGTGCTGTACATCCTCACCACATAGTCTGCACATACAAACTCAAGATGCTTGCTTAATGATATGGGTGAAGTATGTCTTTTTTCATTAAAAAACAAATCTTAATACTTACTTAAAACTAAAAACCTCTCAAAACATGAAAGTATATGCCTTATGTCCTATAATCACTTATCTATTTCATTGCTCACAGTAAACTTATTGACTATGCCAAAGCCTTTGACTGTGTGGATCACAATAAACTGTGGAAAATCCTGAAAGAGATGGGAATACCAGACTATCTGACCTGTCTCTTGAGAAACCTGTATGCAGGTCAGGAAGCAACAGTTAGAACTGGACATGGACCAACAGACTGTTTCCAAATAGGAAAAGGAGTACGTCAAGGCTGTATGTTGTCACCCTGCTTATTTAACTTATATGCAGAGTACGTCATGAGAAACGCTGGGCTGGAAGAAGCACAAGCTGGAATCAAGACTGCAGGGAGAAATATCAATAACCTCAGATATGTAGATGACACCACCCTTATGGCAGAAAGTGAAGAGGAACTAAAAAGCCTCTTGATGAAAGTGAAGGAGGAGAGTGAAAAAGTTGGCTTAAAGCTCAACATTCAGAAAACTAAGATGATGGCATCCGGTCCCATCACTTCATGGGAAATAGATGGGGAAACAGTGGAAACAGTGTCAGACTTTATTTTTGGGGGCTCCAAAATCACTGCAGATGGTGATGAAATTAAAAGATGCTTACTCCTTGGAAGGAAAGTTATGACCAACCTAGATAGCATATTTAAAAGCAGAGACATTACTTTGCCAACAAAGGTCCGTCTAGTCAAGGTTTTGGTTTTTCCAGTAGTCATGTATGGATGTGAGAGTTGGATGGTGAAGAAAGCTGAACACCAAAGAATTGATGCTTTTGAACTGTGGTGTTGGAGAAGACTCTTGAGAGTCCCTTGGACTGCAAGGAGAGCCAACCAGTCCATCCTAAAGGAGATCAGTCCTGGGTGTCCACTGGAAGGACTGATGTTGAAGCTGAAACTCTAGTACTTTGGCCACCTCACGTGAAGAGTTTACTCATTGGAAAAGACCCTGACGCTGGGAGGGATTGGGGGCGGGAGGAGAAGGGGATGACAGAGGATAAGATGGCTGGATGGCATCACCAAGTTGATGGACATGGGTTTGGGTAGACTCAGGGAGTTGGTGATGGACAGGGAGGCCTGGCGTGCTCTGATTCATGGGGTAGCAAAGAGTCAGACATGACTGAGTGACTGAACTGAACTGAACTGTCTTGGAAGCCACATGATTCATTTTAGACACTGATGGTATTCTCCACAGCTTTGGTTCAGATCCTTGAGGACCAGGTCAATGATCTAATGAATCATTTGCATTCTAGATATTTATAATACTATGCTTTCTATACTATCCTCATCCCTCATCCCACCCCAACTCATCCATTTAAGTTATCAATGTTCTTTATACATCAGTAATATCAAACTACACACTATATAATAGTGACAAGTTAAACACATAGTTATTAAGAGATAATATGGGAATAGTAACATAAGTTATCATGTAATTACCTTTGTTCTCAGAGGCATTACCATGTAATTAAAGCAAACCTGATATAATATTTTACAGCAACTGAGAGTGCTGAATTCTATATTTTCCCTGTCCTTTTCCTTGTAAAAATTTTGCTGTCATTTCTAGGTCAATTTGATTTTTAGTATTTGGTTATTTTCCATCTTTCTTAGATATCTACACGTCAGTGATGATTTTATGTGCTCTCTTAGACTGGTCTGTTATACCTTCTAAACCAATGGTTATCAGATATATGCTGCCACACGGCAAATGAGACAGTCAACTTAAAAGCTGTACTTTTATTTTTATTACCCGTGCCTGCGTTAAGAAAGAGATATTCTATAAATTAAAATCTGACTAATCTGAATCCTCAATTTATTAGACTCATGCCACTACCACGCTAACACTCGTATACTTATACAAACTTGTATAAGAAGCAAATGAAAATAAAAACCTAGAATGCTATCAAAAGTATTTTGATTGATTCAATCAACCAACAGCTATTGAATACCTGCCATTACTAGGTAAGGTGCTAGACATCAAAGGATTCAAAGATGGATAAAACAGTGTTAATCCTTGAGGATTTTAGAGTTTTTAGGAAAGCCATATAAATACTTTAAAAATAATCCTGGCAGAAGTGTGTAACATGAATTCACTAGGAAAGAGAGTGTTGGCAGAGAGATCACATCGGCATCTACTTCAACATTATGGGAGTGTTTCTCTAAGTGTGGTTCCTGCACCAGCAGCTTTAGCGTGACCTAACCCCCACCCCAGACGTCATCAAATCAGAAACTCTGAGGACAGGACCCAGCAACTTATCTTTTAACAAGTCTTCCAGGTGACTCTGAATTCTGATGCACGCTCAAGCTTGAGAACCACGGGTCTCACGTGACAGGTCATAAGGGCAGGAAGGAGAATAAACAGTGATCTGATGTGGGTGCTGATGCAAGTTAAAAAGTTAAGAGTAATTCTGCGGCTTAAAGCTTAGGTAACTGTGTAGAAAATGAAGCAAGGGGTATGCCCCAGGCATATGTATGTATGCTCAGTGTATGTCAAGCACTCTTCATCGGAGTCTCATTGCTACTCCTGTGGAGAAGCCACATTTTACAACACTTTCAGTAAGAAACAGCAGGAAAGATCCTAAGTAGGACATGACAAAGGCACTGTTACTGGATGCACTGGACATTCCACTAGGCATTTTGGCAAATCAAATTTAGACATCTACTGGGTAACTTCAGTACATTCTGTGAAATCTTCCTGGGAGCCTCTGACTTGTATGCTATTGCCTATTAACATCAGGAACTGATGTTCAGGATTATGATACTGAGAATTAGTTTTTATATTCTGGCACTAGAGGTAAAGAACCCACCTGCCAATGCAGGAGATGTAAGAGATGGAGGGTTCAATCCCTGGGTTGGGAAGGAAGATCCCCTGGAGGACAAAGGGCAACCCACTCCAGTATTCTTACCTGGATATTCCCATGGACAGAGGAGCCTGGCGGGCTACAGTCCCTGGGGTTGCAAAGCGTAGTATACAACTGAGCAACTGAGCATCCACGCGGGTAACAGCGAAGTTCAATCTTTTTTTTTTTTTTTCACTTTTATTTATTTTTTAAAAACTTTTAACTTTTGTATTGTGGTATGGCCAGTTAACAATGCTGTGATAGTTAAAGGTGCACAGTGAAGGGACTCAGCCATACATACACATGTATCCATCCTCTCTCAAACTTCTCTCCCAACCAGGCTGCGAAAAAACATTGAGCACATTTCCATGTGCTACACAGGAGGTCCCTGAAGGCTACCCATTCTAAATATAGCAGTGTGTACATGTCCATCCCAAACTCCCTAACTATCCCTTCCCCCTGGCAACCGTAAGTTCATTCTCTAAGTCTGTGAGTCTGTTTCTGTTTTGTAAGTTAAGTTCATTTCTATCATTTCTTTTTCGATTCCACATATAAGGGATGCCATATAATATTTCTCCTTCTCTGTTGGACTTATTTCACTCAGTATGACAATCTCTAGGTCTACCCATGTTGCTGCAAATGGCATTATTTTATTCTTTTCACTGGCTGAGTAATATTCCATTGTATATATGTACATCTTCTTTATCCAACCTTCTGTCAACGGTCATTTAAGTAGCACAGTTTAATCTTAGGTGAAGGTGAAGGTGACCTGATACTAAAGTATGGTCTAACCTGTTATTTCCTGACTCATTCTCTTTCTGACAAAATCCCTCAATAACCAAGTTCTTAGATATACTAAGTTTATTTCACGTAGGAGGTAAGTTGGTTGTAACTATGCATGTGATTGACTTTGTATCATACAATGAATATTTACTGTCTATTCTCTGCCAGGTACTGTGGTGGATCCTGCGGATACATTGGTGAATAAGACACATAGAGACCCTATTCTCTTAAAGCTTGTATTTTAATGGGGGAGATTTTTTAAGAAGCAATAAATCAGTGAGCAAGATAATAAATAAGTAAGATAATTCCAGAGAATGTCAAGTGCTATTAAGGAAAACGACTATGTGCAGCAGTACAGAAGAGTGAATGGAGCCACATTAGACAGAATGATTAGAGAAAACTTTTAAGCTGGGACTGAGGATGGCAAAGACACTGCCCTGCAAAGTGGGGAAGAGCACTGCAGGCAAAGGGAATTTCATGTGCAAAGTGTCTTAGGCCTAAGGAAGGCTTGCATAGCTAGAGCATGCAAGCAAAGGTGAACTTTATGCAGATTTTCTTCGGAATGTTGTTTGAAAGTGCAAAACTCTTTAAAATGTTTAGTAGTTGTATTAGTTTCCTTTGGCTGCTGTACTAAATTACCACAAACTAGGTGACCTAACATATCAGAAATTTACTCTCTCATGGTTGTTGTGGCCAGATGTCCAAAACCAAGGGCCCATGATCCCTCTAAAGGCTCTAGAGGAAAATCTTCCCTTGCCTCACCCAGCTTTGGGTGGCTATTGGCATTCCTTGGGTTATGGCCACATCTCTCTGTCTGCTCTGTCTTCACATTAACTTCTGCTCTGTGTATTTAATTTCCCTATGCCTCTCTCTTACAAGGACACTTTTGTTGTAATTTCAAGCCCAATGAGATGATCCAGGATAATTTCATATGAAGAGCCTAAACTTGATTACATCTGTAAGACCCTTTTGCCAAATAAGGTAACATTCAAAGGTTCTGAGGATTAAGATATGGACATATCTTTATGGAGGTGACCTTTAGTCCACTACAGTCTGCCTTCTGGACCCCCAAATTTATGTCTGTCCCCTGTGAAAAATATACTGACCCTACCCTAAAATTCCCCAAAGTCTCAAACCTAAAGTTTAAACTCTCATCCAAACATCATCAGTTCAAAAGTCCCAAATCTCATCTAGACCATCTAAATCAGCAACAGGTCAAAACCCTGGGGTAAAATTCCTTTGCATCTGTGAATCAGAGAAACAAGACATCAACAGGGCTCCTGCTTTCCAAATGCAGTGGTGGGATAGGCATATGATAATAGTTACAGACATTCCTATTCCAGAAGGAAGAAAATGGAACAGACATAGAAAGCAGTTCCTTGTCTTGATGATTTCCAGAATTTGGTCAGGCAGAATCCCCTTCCCTGGTGGCTCAGATGGTAAATGCTGAAGACCTGGGTTTGATCCCTAGGTTGGGAAGATCTAGAGGAGGGCATGGCAACCCACTCCAGTATTCTTCCCTGGAGAATCCCATGGACAGAGGACCCTGGAGGGCTACAGTGCATGGGGTCACAAAGAGTTGGACACGACTGAGAGACTAACCACATAGGAAGCTACTGTAGAAAGTAAAAAACAGGCCTGAATTAAAGTGGTAGATCTGATAAAGCAGAAAAATGGATGGATTTGAGATAAGTTGATATGAGATATATCCTTAAAATTGAGTCAAAAGAACTCACTGAAGGTTGGAACACAGGGAAAGTAAAGTATTGAGTATGATCCCTAGATTTCTAGCTTAAGATACAAGGTGTTTGATGTTCCATGTGTTGTGTGATAGATGGATCATGTTGTAGGGAACATTTTCAGAACTCTAAGTATGAGAAAAAGGGTAAAGACAAGGCATGCAAACACATGTACATAGAGCCCTTTAAAGGCTCCATCCATTACCCTTTTAAGAAAAGCTGCTTCACCTTCAGCATTGTTGAGGGGGTCAGTTGATGTATTTTGAGCATACAAATCAACCCCTGGACCAAGGCCAAGACATCTGACCCAAGATGTTCTTCCAGTGTCCTATTTATAAATGGCACAAAAAATGAATTGAGCTAACCTAGTGTTCTCTTTTAGGAGCCAGAATAGAAAAAAAGAAAGACCAAGAAGGAAGCAGCAGACATACAGTGAAGCTGAGTTAACATTAGTGTATAAGCACTGGAGTAAAGATCCATGGATTTCTGCTGCTGAGGTCTCTAGAACTGATGGATTCTAGAATCATCATCTGGCTCCATTCTCAGCAAAAATTTGTCCAGTCATGGTTCTTGCCTGAGATTCCTTTTATGACAGGTAACACTTAATGAGTCCTTACTAAGTAGTACGCACTGTGCTTTGTAAACCTTGTTACATTCAACCTTTACAATAACCCAAATGAGATAGGTACTTTGTCTTCTGTTCATAGATGAGAAAACTGAGGCTCAGAGATGTCAAGTAACTAGTCCCACAACTAGTCCTGGCAGAACCAGGACTCAAATCCACGTCTTTGACCCACTGTCTTAACCACTATGTTATAATGTCTCCTTTACTGCTAATGTGCTTCCTTAAAAAACAATCCTTATTCTGAGCTAGATGAAATGGGTTTCTGTTCCTTTGACCAAAAGAGTCAGATGAGATAGTACCTTGAAGCCAGAGTATGGCTGCCCTACTAGATCCTGCACCACTCCCTGCTTCCGTGACAACAAGCTTCCTCACATAGCTATCATTCTCTAGAAAACTGAATAGAACAAAATTAATTACTGTATTGTAGGGATTTTGAAACATAAAAAACAGAATGATATATTATAATCATAAATCTATAACCTTTCCTTTTCCTCTGTATTTGAATACTTCAACAAAGAATAAAGATGGAAGTACAACTGTGAAAAACCAACTTCTTCCTCTACCTTCTGAAAAATTAAAAGAAGCAGCTCTAGTGGTGCCCACTTACGTAACAAAATTTTACAACCTTTTACTTCAAAGTTTAAAAGTTTAACTCAGGGTAGAATTTGGCTTATAACTACATAGCATTTCAAAGGCAAAGAAAACCCTTCAATATCTTTCACTGTTTTTTTGACAGAGTCTGTTACTCCTAGGCTTTAGAAATGGTCATTCCTCAGATATCATCATTTTAATGAGTCATTTAGCTAAGCTGGGCAGTAGTGCAAGAAAGCATGAGTTTATTACAAGGCAGCAAATAAATGACTGTAGATAATGGGAAAAAGACTAATTAAAAATATATAATGGTGAAACTTATTTTTGATAAATTTTCAGTTTTGTGTCCATCATCCTAGGTATAATTCATTTCAACTGTGACCTTTTCTAGTCATTTGCAAGGAGGCAAGTAAACTGTTTATATGACTACTTTTTATCAAATTCAGTAGCTAATATAGTTTTTATAGAAGGTAAGTAATTCTTAATCTGACTCTTGTCTTTTTCACAGTTGTGCAATCAACTTTTATCCTTGAGATAACGACTAACTTATAGCAAGCTACAATATTTTAGGTTCTTCTTTAATGAAGGAAGGTATTAAGAAACAAGGGTGGCATTTACAGTTTTATGTGTCTAGGTCATGCTGCACTACAAAACCATTTAGGTTTACTAAAGATGCTAACTGGGTATTTTTTTCCTTAATAGGATGTGTTTTAATTACTTTATAATTGCTTTACTGTTTCTTTAAAATTGATTTTTCAGAAAGACCATGTATATCTGTTGATATGAGTACAGATCACTGTCTCCTTACATTGTGTTCTAATGTTAAATTACAAGAATGAAAAAAGTCTGAAAAACCCTTAGCCATTAAATTTATATATTTAACAAGTCACAACCTTGAAATTTTGCTCTATCTGAAAGCACCATTAAAAGTGCTTGATTATTATTACTAGAGGAAATTTTAGCTACAAAACTCCCAGGCGGTTAACTGATTTTAGGGGCTAAATTTCTGGTCCTTCTAATTATCCTCTGATGGTTTTACTTAGTGTCTCACAACCATGACAGATGACAATGAAAAACTGCAGTGAAATTCATCCACCCTGACACTGTGCTAAGCACCAGCTTCTCCCTCTCCAAGTAAAATCAATACTCTGTTTGAGTAAACACATTTCCAGCTTTATTAGGATGTCTTGCTTGTTCTGTAACAGCTACTTGAAGCTGTGGTAACAAATCGACTCAACTCAGTTAAACCTAGAGAGCTGGGTAAGAGGCCCATCGATAAGGTTGTTATAAAAATAAACTGCAGGAGATCAGAAAGCTGGAGCAAACAGTCTGGCAAATGTCAATATTTTCCCTTACAGAGGATGACAAAAACAGTGAGATCATGTGGAAAGCCTTTTTTTTCCCCCTTAAAAATGTCTCTTGTTTCAAATGGATAAAGCATTTCTACCTTTTGTGCACAACTCTTCTGAATGAAATTTTTACTTCCTAATTCCCATGTGCATCTGAATAGAAAGCTGATGTAAATACTTGATATTTCTTCTGCCTTTTCAGAATCTTTATTTTCCTTTATATTAAGTGGCTTATTTTGGTCTTCATTGACTTTATAAAATAACCTAATTCAAGTTATCTGGAATACCCATGGTGGTTCAGTCTTACCTTCTTTTTATTAATGAAACAAAACTATCACCCAAATTTGGGAGGTCCCAGTGTTCACTCTTGGCATAGTATCTGAGACCTGATGTTCTACCTTCCAAATTAGGTCTTCCAAATTAACGTATTTAACAAGAGCAAACACTGTTAGCTATAGACAGACTACACAACCTCCTGATGAGTGGCAGTACATAAAAATGTCTGCTACCTATTAGGAGCAAGCCTCCACAGTGGCTACAGCTCTACCAAATAAGAACTCACATACCCTCTTTTAGATGTTCACAGGTTGCTCAAAGAACTAACATATGGCAGGAAATTCCCACTTCAATTTGGCTGGCTTAGACTACCCAGATGTGACAAAGTAATGGTTTCCCCCTGCTGAAAAAGCCTGAGACATAAGCTTTTTTTTTCTTTCATTTTCTATGTAGTTTAGTTAGTAAAATTTTGTTTTGACTTCATATTGACTACTAGCTAGTCATGAACTTAAACAACAACTTGTGACTCATATGCTAAAAAACACAGATTTTTCTGGAAAAAGGAAATCAACAAACATTAAGTTTTGAAATAACTTTAAAAGCTACTGTGCCTGTCAGGGTAAGGTCTGACCTAGCAGATATTTGCATAATGAAAACCAAAGCCTAAGTGGTGTCAGATGGTGCAGCGACTGACATGGACAGGAAGTCAATTCAGAGCGAAGGTTCCTTTATGATCACTCAGCACAATACGTTCCCCCACACAAAGACAGCGACTGAGCCGTGTGGTATAACACACAGGCAGTGATCAGTGCCGTGACAATGAGGATAACTTACTTCCTCTCTCTGGTGTCTGAAAATGGAAACTTGTCAAACTCTATTAACATGGCGTGGGATATTACTTTTGAATTATTAAAAAAAAAAAAAACCCAAACCAAGAAAACCTTTCAATGCTCCTAAATCAGAAAAGAAGCTCCTAAAGAGTACCAGAAAGTTGTATGTTTTACTTGTATGGATAAGGTGCCCTTACACCCCAAACCCTTTCAAAATACTGCTGTAATGATCACTACTCCTTCCTTATGTAACAAAAATGTACATGATGAGATTAGAATCTGACTTCTAAACCTAACCTGTGAGCTCCTGATGTGGTTCCCAAAATAAAAGTTTAGCACATGCTTCTGTTTATTGTGAAAGCTTTAACATCTTGGATATCCACATGCCAAAAACAAAAAAAAACCTACATCAAAGGCTTCTATCCATTTGGGGTATTGACTCTTGACCTATATATCTCCATTTGGGGTATTGACTCTTGACCTATATATCTCCTACTTAACTGACAACTTTCATTTGGCTTATGAACATATGTAATTATTGGATCATGAATTAATGAGTTAGGAGATCTAGCTTCTGGTCTTGCATATTTGCAATTAACTCCCTTTCTTTGGTCTCACTTTCCTCATCCATCAAATGGGGGCTTTCTAACAGATCATGTTAGGTTTTCATAACTAATATCAACCCATTCAAGGGAACTCTTTTATGAACTGCTAAATAAAATGCAGATAAGGTCAAATGAGGGATTTGTTTAACCTAATCTCATTTTGATTCAGATAAGACCTCATTTGAACATGGTTTCACTATTGAAAACAGTTTGAAAACCAGGAAACATGATTTAAAAAAACACTCCCTTTCAGCACTAACATCTTGAGCAATAATAATTAAAAACAAAAAGACCCATCAGGACAAAGTCATAGCTGTGGCAATAAGGAGATGATAGTAAGATTATTTATGCTTTAATTTCTATGCAAGATAAGTAATTTTGTTACTATTTAACTCAATTCAAAAACCTGTATTTGATCAACTGACAATTCTTCACAGCAGGGTGGTTTTAAAATTCTAAGAGCACTTGATGACAGAGACTGGTTTTAATTTGCCATTTATTTCATGGGCTAGAAATAAAACGTACATATCCTAACTTCATAAAATGTCAATGTAAACTAGATAATTAAATGAAAAATAAGCTAAGAACCTGTGTTCATACCCCAGGTTTGGGTACTCATATCTGATGGGATAATAGCTGTGAATTTAATGATCATGTCGAGAAATTTTTGTTTGTTTTATTCACACCTCTGTTGACAGTAAACAGCCATTTGACAACAGAGGTTAGACCACAGAAATTTTCATATAGTTTGGACGTTGTTTCTACACGTGATCTTAGCCAAAAGGCCGAGAAGCGACGGGTGTTGTTTCCAATAACTCACACACCATGCTAAGACTTGGCTAAGTCACAAGGTCGACCAGGCTAAGCATCAGTACTACCAACAGGTGACTTAATTTATTTTGATTATACTAATAACAAAGCCAATAAAGGCACATGGTAACAAATTCAAACATCGCTGAGACAAGATTTCCAATTGAATATATTTAGCTTTGTGAAAACTTACTATGCTGCTCCTACCTGTTTTTTCATTTTGCTATTGACTGATGAAATCTCTGTAGACTGGCCCCAGTCTACAGACTAGTGGTTACAAAGGCACTTTGGATATTTCTCTTCATTTGGAGGGGAAGACAAGAGCATATACTAATGGAATGGAGTATAACAAAATGATCAGAGTTAAGAACTTTGCAGTCAAACTTTAAGTTCAAATCCTGGCTTTCACTGCGACCTTGGGCAAATTACTTAATCTCTTGAACCTCTGAGACTAGAGGAACTGCCCAGTTGAGCCTGGGCCCAATTCACAGATTTGTGGAGCTAAATCAATGGTTGTTCTTTCAGGTCATTAAGTTTTGAGGATGGTGTGCTACGCAGCAAAACCTAACTGATACTGGCTGTATGAATCAGACAGATAAGGTAGGTAAAATTGACCAAATCCATGTAATAGCAGCATGAACTGCTACTGGATTCAAATTAGTTCTATCTGACTCACAAACGTTAAAGGCTGGAAAACTTACACACATATATTTTGTCATGTCACACTTCTAAGAAAATCAACTTCAGAAAGTTTTGCTTATGATATTTCTTCTGCCCTCTTCTACCAAATGAAATCTTATAAATACCAACGTTGTTTCCTTAGAATAAGCATTTCTCAATAGCCTTCAAATACAGAAAATGTAAGGTTGATCTTTGGGCTTCCCAGGTGACTCAGTGGTAAAGAATCCACCTGCAATGCAGGAGATGTGGGTTTGATCCCTGGGTCATAAAAGATACCCTGGAGAAGGAAATGGCAATCAACTCCAGTATTCCTGCCTAGGAAATCCCACAGAGAGAGAAGCCTGTCAGGCTCTTTTTAGAGTCACAAAAGAGTTGGACACGACTTAGCAACTAAACAATAACAAGGTTCATATATAAGTTTCAGGATCTGATAGCCTACATGGCTCAGCCTGTCTCTAAATTATCCAAATCTCCAGAAGACAAAGTCCTTTGAATTCCACTGTCTATTAACAATTGCTTCTAGATGGAGGCCATCCAAAATACTATATCTTTGAGGGAACATTTCTAATGGTGAAAAATTTCAGACTTTATCCTAAAATCGTCCTGTATCCCATGTGAATGAAAGTTACTTCTCTTTTTTGTCAAGGCTTGAGGATCATCTTTGCCTCTTTAGACAAACAAAGGCTTAAATAATCTTTGGCCAGGTTCATGAAATTTGGTCCTGGTCCAATGTCAGCTTATTGAAATCTCTAGGTGTGAAACATCAGCATAGCATGTCATGAAGAATCCCAGGACTGTGCAAGGTGTGAATCTCTTTTCCCTTCCCCCTTGCATGAACTTGAGTTGATGTCTGTGTTGCATTTCAAATTCCTAATGACCAAGTCTGGTGTGCTGCCATTGATGGCACCACAAAGAGTCAGACACAACTGAGCAACTGAACAACAGCAAATGGCCAAGTGTATTCTATACCTCATTTAATGGTTTTGAGGGAAACTGCTTAAGAAATTAAACACCAAAGATGTCCTGCTAGAAGTAAAAGACAGAGAAGGGATTGTTGTTGCTGTGGGACATGGTAGGAATATGCAGCAATCTTCTCGGTTACCATGCACAAGTAAATCTTCTGCATACAGTGGGTCATATGAAGGTTTTGGTTTTTGAGTAAAGAAGTGTGAGAAATGATATATTCAACATGCACCAAGCTATTTTCTAGACCTCTGAGGAAGGGGGTGGTGCAGAAAAAAATATAAGAATTCTGTACCACCTCTTTGCGTAGCACAATGAAGTGGCAATTTAGAAAAATGGGACAGTAAGCTATTAATACAAATGTTTGGGAACAAAAAGCAAGGTGAGAATAGAAAATATAAACATAATTTAGATTCCCTATGGTTTTCAGCAATATAGACAGGTACTACTTGAAAAGGAAGTAGTATCTCTGCTCTAGAAACTCAAATCTTTTTTAAAACACAAAACATCTTTTCTGAACATAAATTAGAAAGTGAAGTTAATGCTCCTTTTTATTAGATGAGAAATAGGATAATTACTTACAGTGTGATTGCTAAGTAGCTTTAAAAGTCATTTGTAGGTAGTATCTTTTAGGAAAATGCATTTTCCTTGCAAAAGCTGTCATGAGAAATTTGAAAATAAAAATATTAAAGGCAGCACAGTTACTCTACTATCATTCAAAATAAACTGTTCTAAGCTATATATGGCTTTTAATCATTATTTAATGAAGCTTTTGAAATCCTAAGAATGCTGACCCTTGAGTGAGGTCTCTAGTCTTTTATCTGAGAGTTATTTTATATTAATATATATGTGCCTGGGTATAATCTGTCAAAGGTGTACTCAGTCTAAAAATGATTAGCAGATCTAGTCCATATTCCTACAGCTGCCATGAAACATATGACTAAATCATATTAGATTAACACAAGCTGGTATTGACAGCCCACTGGGAACATATTGATTAGGTCCCCTTTCATGTTATTTGTTATGATTTTTCTCCTCAGTTTCATTTACTGGGAAGACACAGGGGAAGAGATTTCACTGGGAACAGTGACAGTGCCTGTCACAAAATGTTCTCAATGTTTCCATTTGTTACTATGGCAGTGACAAAGAGGGTTCCAAATGAAAAGGCAGACCTGCTGTGACAAAGCACAGCAGGACAACAGGAAGAAATTTTCTACTGACCTGGGAAATTAGGAAATCATGCTTAGAGATCATAGAATTGTCTCCATTTTCAAGGATACAATCGTAGCGCTTAGGCGTTTGCGGGAGAATGTGGAAAGGGCAGTTCCATCAGGGCTGGCTAGTGACACATAAGAAAGTGTTCAAGATCTACAAACAGAACAAGGAGGTATGCTTGTAGAGGTCAGAGGTATTTGTCACTGTCACTAAACCCTTGAGATGGAACTATGAATTTAATTTATGGACATTTGGGGTAGTCATTTTAAAATTATACATCAATGATGTAGTCATGTACCTCTTATGTGGCTAATAAGAATTCATGGCACTCTGGTATTGGGATATGTAATATCGCCACATGGTAGGTGAATCATCATTTATCTAAGAACTTAAACTTGGGACTGGAATACAGTTATGCAAATTCACAAAAGAAAGAAATGCTTTTAAGCCAGCAAAAGTTGAAAGTAATAGGAGAAATATATTAACCATCTAAAGATAAAATGTGTCGATCAGAAAGGAGATACATTAATCAGGCAATGAAGCACAGAAAAAGAAACTACATAATACATGCAAACGTTGCTACTGCCTCTCATTCATGTTCAAGCCAAAGGAGTATGCTTTCCCAGGTATAGAGATGGAAGTAGGGGATTTTAACCAATGAATTTTTTACTTTTCAAACTAACAAGACCATCTCTATTGTAAGACAGATGCACCAGCGTGGTGCTATTAAACAGTTGATTCATATAACTCCTTCCATTTGATTTCATGCTGACCAAGCAAGTTTATGATCTGTCTTTCAGTATCTCTGTAGTGCCATCAATTCCACTGCTTAGCAAAAAGTTCTCGGTTCAAACTCACCAGGGATTACAGTCCTTCGATTCTCTTCCCTTTCCCCTTCTCTTTCTTTTCTGCAACAATCTTACTCTGGAGTTCTCAGAATCCTGCTGCTGCTGCGTCGCTTCAGTCGTGTCCAACTCTGTGCGACCCCATAGACGGCAGCCCACCAGGCTCCCCCATCCCTGGGATTCTCCAGGCAAGAACACTGGAGTGGGTTGCCATTTCCTTCTCCAATGAAGGAAAGTGAAAGTGAAAGTGAAAGTCGCCCAGTCGTGTCCGACTCTTAGTGACCCCATGGACTGCAACCTACCAGGCTCCTCCATCCATGGGATTTTTCAGGCAAGAGTACTGGAGTGGGGTGCCATTGCCTTCAGAATCCTATCAGATAACAAAAGCTCCTGTTCAATAAATGAAGTCATCTATGCAGACGACAGGAAAATTCTCTTCGGCAAAACCAGTTACTGTTAGTAAGGCTGGTCTATGGTTCTGAGTCCTAATGATGAGATTTCCCTAAAAGTTTAGAGAAGCAGAACATTTCATACTGCCTATCTCTGCTACTTTCTAGCTATGAGACTTTGGGCAAGTTACCCAACCCTTCTGTGTCTCAGCTTTATCATCAGTAAAATGGGGTTAAATATAACTTATCTCCAGGAGCTTTTATGAACATTACATATGAACATATGTAAAGTGCCTAGGATATTGATTGGCTTGGGGCACTACATGTTACTTATTGCTATTACTGTATAGCTTGACTTAAGTACACAGAATGTGCTGAACTAGCCAACACTAGTATTCTCTGTTAAAATAACATTATAGCTCAGTCAGTAAAGAATCTGCCTCCAGTGCACAAAATCCGGTTTGATCCCTGGGTTGGGAAGATCCCCTGGAGAAGGAAATGGCAACCCACTCCAGTATCCTTGCCTGGAAAATCTCATGGACAGAGCAGCCTGGTGGGATGCAGTCCATGAGGTCACAAAGAGTCGGGCACAACTGAGCGACTAACACAACAACAACATCTCATTGCATGACTCAGTCTTTCAGGATCTGATTATCTTGTTAAGCAATGAGAGTAGGGTTAAATGAGAAAAATGGCTACTTAATTGAGATATGTAGATGACACCACCCTTATGGCAGAAAGTGAAGAAGAACTAAAGAGCCTCTTGATGAAAGTGAAAGAGGGCAGTGATAAAGTTGGCTTAAAGCTCAACATTCAGAAAACTAAGATCATGGCATCCAGTCCCATCACTTCATGGGAAATAGATGGGGAAACAGTGGAAATAGTGGCTGACTTTCTTTTTTTGGGCTCCAGAATCACTGCAGATGGTGACTGCAGTCATGAAATTAAGATGCTTACTCCTTGGGAGAAAAGTTATGACCAACCTAGACAGCATATTAAAAAGCAGAGACATTACTTTGCCAAAAAAGGTCCGTCTAGTCAAGGCTATGGTTTTTCCGGTAGTCAGGTATGAATGTGAGCTGGACTATAAAGAAAGCTGAGCCCCGAAGAATTGATGCTTTTGAACTGTGGTGTTGGAGAAGACTCTTGAGAGTCCCTTGGACTGCAAGGAAATCCAACCAGTCCATCCTAAAGATCAGTCTTGGGTGTTCACTGGAAGGACTGATGTTGAAGCTGAAACTCCAATACTTTGGCCACCTCATGCGAAGAGCTGACTCATTTGAAAAGACACTGATGCTGGGGAAGATTGAGGGCAGGAGGAGAAGGGGATGACAGAGGATAAGAGGGTTGGATGGCATCACCGACTCAACAGACATGGGTTTGGGTAGACTCCGGGAGTTGGTGATGGACAGGGAGGCCTGGAGTGCTGCGGTTCATGGGGTTGCAAAGAGTCCGACACGACTGAGCGACTGAACTGAACTAAATTGAGGTTTTACCAGTAAAGTTCTGCCTAGTTTCAGCCTGCTTTCCACTTTCTCTATATTGATTTCAACACTCTGTGGTGAAATCCAGGGTATGATGAAAGTGAATCAAGTGAGGAAGCTGCCAACATATTACAAAAATGGGTTGGCAAACCAGGGCCTAAGGGTCAAACCCAGACTGTGGTCTGTTTATATACAGTTGGAGAGCGAAGAAAGGTTTTCACATTTTTAGAGTACTGTAAAAAATGAAAAAACAAAACAAGAAACAAGCAAGAAAACAAATGAGAAGAATATGCAGTATAGCCTGTATATGGTTTGCAAAGCCTAACATATTTACTACCTGGCCCTTTAGGATAAAAAAGTTTGCAGGTCCCTGTTCCACACTCTTTCCTTTTTATTTACCTCACTGTACCCCAACCATAAGTATATAATGAGGCTGAGTAAGAAAAATGAGATAAACAGGCTGAAAACCCTGTAAGAGCCCAAGTGTTTTAATGATATAGTTCATTTATAGCTCATAATACAAATGGGTAGCTGGCTGTTCCTACTTTGATATCCTAAGAATGACTTTTCTCTTCCTCAGAAAGTCTACATATTCCTACCTTGTACTGGAAACATTATAGGAGGTTAGGGGTCTATAATGGAATTGCTGTTGCAAGGTTAGGAAACCCAGGCCTGAGGATCAGAAGTAGTGGCTAATTAGGTCACCATCATATCATCATCATTTTATTTATGGTGGCCTCAGGAGATACCGAACTAAACATCAAAGAAAGAGAGTTCCAACTGTTTTAAGTATTTTTAAATGCTTAAATAATACACACAAAAGTTATAAGTTTATAAGTTTCTGTACTAAGATTCCTGGTTTAACCAATTTTTAACCAGGAAATCAACAGTGTCTCCTTAATGTATTACAAAATTTGACCCAATTCTGGATAAGGTGTTCTTAGGTTAGATAGTATTAGATTTTACATGGTATTAGACCTCTGAAGCAGCATGGAATAGAAAAAACAGCTGCAAAATACTCTAATCAATGGTGAAAACTTTCAGAGCAAAGAAATAAAACATACATGAATGACAGCAAAGTAGCACATTATTTGTTGTATGCACATGTACTCTTTCCAAAGAACAGAGCGTGGTGCATGCTACCAGTCTTCTAGTATATGTGCTGCCGAAGCGAGCAGCATGCTACCAGTCTTATGGTTAACAGTTTAAGACTGGTAACGAAAAGTTTCAAAGAAGGAAACACGAAAATTTATGCTAGTGAAATAGAACATTAAAATAAAAAGAATATAAATATTTTAAACAATACTAAGTTAAAACCATTACATAATCTCAAATAAGTTTCCCATAATTCAAATTATACTCCAAGGAAAGAAGGATAAGGGTCAGTTCCATTTACCTTTTTTCCTTGATGTTATGAGAAATAAAGATCAGGAGGGACTCTTTTGGGTTATCACTCAGGAATCTAAAGCTTTCTAGAGACTTACTACACTTAGCTAGAAGGAGTTCAGAACTTATGAATCAGATTTTACATCAACCTAAGTCAGGAAGCCAAGTGAAAGTGAAGTTGCTCAGCTGTGTCTGACTCTTTGCAACCCCATGGACTGTAGCCTGCCAGGCTCCTCTGTCCGTGGGATTTCCCAGGCAAGAACACTGGAGTGGGTTGCCATTTCCTTCTCCAGGGGATCTTCCCGACCCAGGGATCGAACCGGGGTCTCCAGCACTGCAGGCAACCCTTTACTGTCTGAGCCACCAGGGAATCCCTAAGTCAGGAAGCCAAGACTCTGCCAATTTTCTTGACTTTATTTTTGACTACTCACTCCAAAAAAGACTTAGTTCTTATAAACATCCAACCATTGTGTTAGAAACAGATGATACAATCAAAGGATATAATCCAAAGACATCATCCTTAGTTATTAGCATACTATTAATATTCACAACTTGTTTTAAAGAACAACAATGTGTTAACATTTCAGCTTGAAGTTCTATGAATATACTATGTACTATACTTGATGCAGCTTGTTTATGCAATATTCTGACAGACACAATTAATCTTGTGAAAATGACTGGGATATAGCATAATAGTAAATTACCTTTAAGCCCAAAATATGTATTTTTCTGTAGCAATATACCCTTCATAACAATGATAGAAGCATATGGAAAAAATATCAGGAGTTAATTATTTAAAAGAAGAAATTAAAAGTTATTAAATTAAAAAATCTTGGCCATGTGGCAGAGATAGGGTTAAAGGAAATGTTTAACTTATAAGTAAGTATCATATAAATGAGTCTGTACCTCCAACAAATGCATCTCCAGCTCCATTGGTATCAACAATTTCTTTCTGGTCTTGATCCAAGACAGCAAAAGCGGTGACTTCATTTTCTGCAATTAGAGCCAAAGCAAGGCAAAATGACTTCTCTTTGTAATACTCAATATACAAACTAACCCAGGAAAGCTTAAAGCTCCTACATCATTCAGAGAGAGAGATGGAACATAAGGTCCATATTCTGTACATGAGCACTTGGGAACCAAGGTGAGAAGCCAACTGTAAGCAATGTGCTTTTGGTAATTTTCAGCACACAGATGCCATATGTTTTGTTAAGAGTTATACTGAGGGTGGTTCACATTTTTAAGGAACGATTACAAATGGTAGCAGCACCTTTTTGGACAGTAAAAATACATGAACAGAAGCTATGAACTAAAGGAAGTGCTTTTAAGTACTATATCATGGATGTTAGAGAATATTAGAGAATAAAACATCAAGACTGGCCTACATTCCTGCCAGTGAAATCTTATTGTTCAGTCACTTAGTCATGTCTGACTCTTTGCAACACCATGGACTACAGCCTGCTAGACTTCTCTGTCCATGGGGTTTTCCAGGCAAGAACATTGGAGTGGGTTGCCATTTTCTTCTCCAGGAGATCTTCCCGGACCAGGGATTGAACCCTCAAGCTCTCGTCTCTTACACTGGTAGGCAGATTTTCTACCACTGAGCCACCAGCAGAGCCCCAGCAGTGAAATCTTGGATACAGTTAAAGAGCTATAAATTTAAAAAATAGAAATAATGAATCTTGGGTGTTTCTGTATAGAAAATCACAATGGCACAATAAAAATATAACTACTATTCTCAGTAATACTTCATGTCAATGGCAAGGATTACTGATAATAGTTGGCTTATTACAAATAACCTAAACTGGTTACTTTTTACAAAAGAGCCACTATTTCCTCCAAACTACCAGTCTAACAACAAAAGGAAAAGCTACCTCTGACTGCCTGGGCAGAACAAAAGGGACAGTGCAATGAGCTCTTTCTTACAGCAGTCTGGACTAGGGCTTGGTTGTTTTGACTACAGAATAACCGAATACACTACTTTAATCCTGGCAGATGACAGTGGAATGACATTAAGTAGTCTCCCTTATCCACAGTTTTGCTTTTTGTGGTTTTAGTTACCAGTGGTCAGCTGAGGTCTAATGGAAAATTCCAGAAATAAACAATTCATAAATTTTAAGTTCCATATCATTTTGAGAACTGTCCCAATTTATCCTGCCCTGGATGTGAATCATCCCTTTGTATGATGTATGCCTCCCATAAGCCATTCAAGCCCCCTCGGTTACCAGATTGATCATCACTGTACTGCAGAGCTTATGTTTAAGTAACTCTTATTTTACTTATTAATGGCCCCAAAGTACAAGAGTAGCGATGCTGGAGATTTGAATATGCCAAAAAGAAGCCATGAAGTACTTTAAGTGAAAAGGTTTCTAAGATCTACAGTAAGAATGAATTTTCTATCTGTGAAACTGTGAAGAAGGAAAAAGAAAATCTGTGCTAGATTTGATGTTGTACCACAAACCATAAAAGTTACACATATGACTGAGTGATCACACCTACACACAAAGGATGGTTACACAGATTAAGGAACAGATCTAGACTGAAAAATATAAAAATTACTGGAGAGGCTGAGTCTGCTGATGAAGAAGTTACTGCCACATTCCTGACAGTGTTGGAACTGATTAAGGAGAAAGGATACCATAAAAGCAAGTCTTCAGTGGCAATGAAGCTGGGCTCTTCTGGAAGAAGATGCCCAATAGAAGCTACATTCATAAAAGTGCAAAGAAGGTACCAGGGTATAAGGCATGGAAGGACAGATGAACTCTGGTACTATGTGGCAACACTGGAAGGCATGTGATAAAGCCCAGAGTAACGTGTAGTGTGTAGGGAAAAGAACCCATTTGCTCTCAAAAACTGTCAGAAAGCAGTGGTGACAGTCACCTCATTTATTGGATGGTTTTTTACTAATGTTTCATCCCATAAGTGAAAAAATATTTGCAAGAGGCAAGGTTGGAATTTACAGTCCTATTAATAATGGATAACACATCTGGTCAACCTGAATTGTTATAAACATGAAAATGTTTGAGGCTGGAAATTTACAACTTCAAATACAACTTCACTGATTCAACCCCTTGACCACGGCATCATTCAGTTTGTCAAGGCCACATATACTTTCCTGGTACTTGATAACATTCGATCAGCAATTGATGCAGACTCCAATCTAGACACAGTGTGATACTGGAAATCATTCCCTGTTATGGACACAGTAATATTCATCAAAGCTACAGTGGATTAATTAAACTAGAAATTGTAAAGGCCTGCAGTCATGAATGATTTTAAAGGCTTCCTGGGAATCAACAGAAAAGTTAGGAAAATCATTCACACAGTAAGAAGGATTTGCCAACATGCTTGATGAAGAAGCAGACCGCATCGGAAACTGGAGAAAGAAGTGTTAATAGATGAGAAACTGTAAGAAGCTGTTGAGTCATCAACAGAGAAAGATTACGAAGAAGAAAGTGAAACAGAACCAGCAATTCAGACGATACCAAAATTTGCTGAAGTCTTTCAGACTGCACAGACTTTAAAGGACAAATTAGGGAACAAGATTCATGGATGGAATGCAGTATTAAAGTTACCCTTATTATCACTGAAGGATTCCACCACAGCAGCAAAACTTTGATGTGTTAAAAAGAGACAACTTCCAATTACCATGTTCTTCTAAAAGATTTCAGTGAAACAAACACAAACAAAAACAAATACCCTTCAACTATCAAGGATCCCCAATCATGGACATCATCTGCTGCTGACACCCAACCACTGACATCATGGCTTGATATCTTCCTTCTGACGTTATCATAAGAAGGTCAATGTTAGCTTAATAATACATCACAATATGTGTCATTCATCTCACATCATTTCATCACACAGGCACTGAATCATTTCCTGTCATCATAAGAAGGGTGAATACAGTACAATAAGATAACTTTGAGAAAGAGAAAAAGACCATATTCATTTTTTTGGTTGTGCTGTGAGGCTTATGGGATCTTATTTCTCCAACCAGGGATCTAATGTGGGTTTCCTGCAGTGGAAGCATGGAGTCCTAATCACTAGACCACCAGGCAATTCCTATACCATAATTTTTATTACAGATTGTAACTATTATATTTTATTATTAGTCATTGTTGTAAATCTCTTACTATGCCTAATTTATAAATTAAACTTTATCGTAGTTACATATGTATAGGGATAAAAAACACAGTATATATAGGGTCTGCTACCATGCAGTTTCAGGAATCCAATTTGTTGGAACATACCCCCCTGCAGGTACGGGAAACTACTGTATTTATGATGAAATCTGGCCTAGAGGACATTTGTAAAAGATTGAACAGTGCTTTTTATTGGTGTCTGGAACTTCTCAAACCACAAATTTGCATCCTTTCTGGTGACAGATGTGGTAAAAAATCGGCAACCTTCAATCTCACCTGAGATGAAGAAGGAGAAAAAAGGAGATCTTGGAAACTTTAAGGTCTTAATGAAGAACTTAAGACTTTCAAAAAGCATGTTCTGCCTGCTTTTTGCTACCTCCTACTAATGGATACTTTCAGCAAGAGATAAACAAAGATAAGATAATGAAAAAAAAAATCCTCCTGGACTGATTCTTCTGGAGACTGATACTCCAGAAGAAGACTCATTCACTTAGTGATCCCTATGACTATAGATGCTAAGAAGACTCCATGTTAGACGTATCTATCTAAAAACTCTAAGTACTACCTCTCCACACTTTATAACAAGAGACATACATGAAGTTGACAAGGTTTTGACTAACTGGAAGTTAAGGCATAAATATCTAGGATTAAATTTCCTAGGAACTATGTAGTATAGACTGCTACACAGGCCAAAAAAAGAGATACAAGTAGAGTTTATTGGAAATAATTAGGAAAGGAAAGGGCTACAGTCTGGTTTATGGAAAGGTCTGTACCATAAATATTTATAAAGAAATCTGATTTTATTACTTCCAAGTACAAGTCCTACTATAAAGGGAATTAACAATTATAAACTAGAACGAATAGGCACTAAACAAGTAAAATGAGCTAAGTTAATGACACCATTACAATTTATAATAGGGTTATATTATGTAATAATGTAACATGTCTATAAAACATTTTAGGTAATAGAAGAATTAATATAAGAATTAATTACTGGATTAGAGATTTGAAAATAATTATCAATAAATGGTAAGTAAGCCACAATTAGATATAACTCCTTGATTTCCTGTTTAAATAAGTTATTGATTTTTAATTGGATAAATCTTTATGAATAAGACCTAATTCACAATGGAAGAGTTTATCTGAATTATGTTCTTAAGAATCACGACTTTTGGTCTACATTAGCAAAAATTCTAAGTGAATGAAATTTTACTATACTTTTTTCTGGATGTATGTGTAGATTCTTAAAATCTTTTATCCTTAGGTGTCATGTGAAGTTCAATTTCCTGAAACAAAGTAGAAATATATTCTACCTTTTGTACTTATCAATATAAGTAAATATATAGGAATATTAAGAATGTATAAAGAGCTGTCATAAACTGGTATAGACATAGTCCAGGCTCTAGTATCTGCTGCTCCGTGTATGCTCAGTTGCTCAGTTATGTCCGACTCTTTGCGGCCCCACAGAGTATACAGCCCACCAGGCTTCTCTGTCCATGGGATAGTCTGGGCAAGAATAATGGCGTGGGTTGCCATTTCCTCCTCTAGGGGATCTTCCCGACCCAAGCACTGAACCTGCATCTCCTGCACTGGTAGGTAGATTCTTCACCATCGAGCCACCTGGGAATCTTTTATCTGCTGCATACGGAGATCTATATTATGAGATCTCTTTTCAAAATAATAACCCCCAAAATTCCAAGACCTTGAATGGTGTTTCAAATTATTGAAAAGGGATTAAGCAATGTTCAGTAATATTCAATTATATTTTCAGTAAATTCTTATTTTGAAATACAATGATCTAAGCTGTTTTACAGAGCTATTTAAAAAAAATCCACAAACTAAGTAAATGGTATTTGCTAGCATGATCTATTTCATAGCCATCTAGTCAATTTATTGCATGAAAATATAAAGTACTTAACTAAATCTGAAGACCCATTTATATGCATGGGTATTATTCAGCTAATGAGGCCCAAGAAACTCACACTGCTTTTACCGGGACCTAGTTTTCAAAGGTGTGAAATGGGTCTGGAGTAGCTGTGGGAAAAGTAGTAAAAAAAAAAAAAAAAAAAAAAAAAGCCATTTGCCTTAGTTATAGAAAAATGACACTGTTAGTTCTGATCAAGTACTACTTAAGAGCTTAAGTGCTACTGTCTCTCAATTCCTCCCAATTTTTTTTATAAAGTGAGAAGGGAAAGGGCTGGGAATTATTATTACTTTTAATCAATTTATTTTTAATTGAAGGATAACTGCTTTACAGAATTATGTTGTTTTCTGTCAGACCTCAACATGAATGAGCCATAGGTACATATATATCCCCTCCCTTTTGAACCTCCCTTCCATCTCCCTCCCCATCCCATGGGAATTATTATTATTCCTGTTTTCCAGACTTCTACAATAGCACAAAATCATGTGCTTCCCTAGACAGACAGGAAACAAACACTAACAATTCAGTTGATACCAGATTTGTTTAGTGTCAGTGTCATTTATTAGATAAGACCTTAGGGTATCTTCACTCAGAACAATCAAATTTAACATACTTAAAATACAAAGCAATAAAAATCAAACATTCTCTGGACAGTTTATACAAGCAGATAATTTACTCCTCACTTTACTGTGACATATGCCTTACTTCTCAAGCACTTAAGAGGCCAGTCTGGCTAGAATCAACTATAATGTTAAGTCATTTATAGTAGAGATGGTAGTTCATACAAATGCCAAAGTATCTAACTCAAAAATAATAATACAAATTCAGTCACTCAATGCCACACAACCTGACTAAATGTTCCTGTAGCTTTACCACTACAAAATGAACTATATATTTTAGCACTATACACAAAGTCCCAAGACAGTTAATATCCTTAGGAAATTTTGTTCAAGATATATTAAAATGCCATGTGTTGACACTGTATCACAAATGTCACCTCTAAGTTGTAGTGAAGATACAACTGAAAAAGACAGAAAGCAGGATAAGAAGTAGACAGGCAGATGATTTTCAGCCATAATGTAGACTACAGTCAGTCACCACTTCTGCCACTGCCTCTGACGAGCATTACCAGTCATGGAAAAAACTGGAAACTGATGGCAAAAATTTCACCAGAAAGTGATAAGCACTACTGTTTACAGAGAATGTTTATTCAGATCTATCAGTTTTTCATTTTGTCACAATTTATCAATCCTCTGATATGTATGTATAGACACATACATATTTTTATTTATTCTTTCAGGTCATTTGAACATAAGTTTCATATATCATGTCCTTTATTCCTTAGTAATTCAGTGTATATTTCCTAAGAACAAATATATTCTTTTAGGTAACCATGGTATAGTTGACAAATTAAAAAACTTAGTATTGTTATTTCCTCTAATCTGTATTTCATAATTGAATTTTATTAACTGTCCTAATAGGCTTCTTTTTTTTTTGGCTGCACCAGGTCTTAGTTGCAGCACTCAGGATGGATCTTTAGTTGTGGCATGCAAACTCTTAGCTGTGGCATGTGGGATCTAGTTCCCTGAGCAGGGATCAAATCTGAGCCCCTGGCCTTGGGAGCACGGAATCTTAGTCACTGGACCACCAGGGAAGTCCCTTAATGTTTTTTATAGCACTTTTTTTAATCCTATAAGATGCAGTCCAGAAACACACATTGCTTTTAGTTATGGGTTTTGTTTTTTTTTAAGTTAGCCTTTCAATTTTTACTACAGGTAATATATAACCTATAGACCCCAAATATTAATCTATAAAAAGAAAGACATGGTATAAATTCCACTCCCTAGTCTGTCCCATTTCCTGTTTCTAGTCCTACTATTTTCCAATCTGGTTATCACTGTTATTGTTTCCCTGTATATCTTTCCATCATTTCTCTATGCATATACAAGCAAAATACATAGTTATTTTTCTTCTTTTTATTTTAAACAACAACAACAACAAAAGAATAACACTATGTAGCCTGCCCTGGACCATGTTTTTTCACTAGGAGATCTTTCTATGTTGGTAAGCAGAGAATGTCCCCATTATTTTTTATGACTGCATAATAATCCATTAAATGGATATACTATACTTTACTTAAACAGTCCTTTACTGATGGACTTTTAGGTTGTTTTCAATCTTCAGTTATCACAATGTTTCAAAGCACTAATGCTTTTAAGTAGACTCTAATTTAATTATTTGACTTAATAGCCAAGTCAATAATATCATTCCTACTTTATACTGGGAACTGACACAAGGAAATTAAGTTGTTAAACAAACAGCATGAAATATGCCTGTGTCACAGAATAGGAAAAAAAAGAGAGAATCTAGGAAATAATTTTTCTTTTCACTGTGATACACAAACCAGGATATGAGCAAAGACACCCTGCTCAGACTGCTCTAATAAACAGGATAATGAAACAGATGACAAATTCTGCTAATAATATAGATTTATAGAACAATCCTAATTAACAGGGACTTTTGGGGGAATGAAGAACTCTGGGCTAATTTAATTTTCTGATTAAAGAAAAAGCAGAAAGTCTCTTTAGTTGGAAATCTTTCTAAATGTACTAATATAATAACATACCATGACATCCCTGCTTTAATTAGTTTAGTTTATTGAACTCAAATGAAAATTTTCTTTGATAATAGAGAATCTTATAGCACATGTTAATGTTATTATTCTGAACATCAATTCTTATTGTAGTTCCAAACATAAAAATGCTTTCATGAAAGGCAGAATAAATGGAATGATGGCAAGTACACTGCCTTAGGACTCAAAGGATACACTGTTTGAGTCTGGTTTTGGCTCAGCTACTTTATTTATTATTTTTTTTCATCTACTTTACTCAACAAATACTTACTAAGAGCGTGTCATCTACCAGGACCTTTGTCAGAGAGGGAGAATGCAGATGTGAATAGGACAAACAAACACCGTGCTCTCACAGGACCTCCATTCTAGTGAGGACAGATAATATATAAGTAACGCAAAAGTGAAGAAGATAATTTGAAATAACAATAAATGACATTAAGGAAACAAACAGGATGAAAAAGTATGACTGAGGCGGAGAGTTAATTTAGATGGGTGCTACCTCCTCACTGAGGAGGTGATGATTGAATTGAGACTTCAGCAGCAAGAAGTAGCCACATCAGGGGTAGAATACTCAATACAGAGGACCTGGGCTGTAACAAGCTTGGTTACCCTCCATGTGTGGTATTTTGTTATACCAGCCCAAATGGACTAAAATAAATACACCCACATACATATTAAAATATGATAAAGGTAGAAGTTGTCATTTTACACTGGGAGAAGAAAGTTTGTTCAACAAATTGTGATGCAACTATTCAATAACATTCTGGAAAAAATACAAACTTGTAGAATTATTTTTCTATACCCCATAGCTCATATATAAGTTCCCTACCTGAAGTGTGCTTTATCTACCTTTGATTGGCGAAGCCCACTTATCCTTAAAAATTTAATTCAAGACGCACCCCTCCCATCCCCTTCTCTCTCTTGCTGAGCAACTCATCCTTATAATTAGGCGAGATCAATCAAGACAGGCATCCATGACAAGGGGGCTTGGCGCCATAGTGGGCCAAAGTGATATTAGAGGTGAAGTAGAGATGAAGAGGCAGTGATCAAGACCATCCCCAAGAGAAAGAAATGCAAAAACAAAAACTGGTTGTTTGAGGAGGCCTTACAAATAGCTGAGAAAAGAAGAGAATCGAAAGGAAAGCAAAGGAGAAAAGGAATTGAATGCAGAGTTGCAAAGAATAGAAAGGAGAGATAAGAAAGACTTCCTTAGTAATCAATGCAAAGAAATAGAGGAAAACAATAGAATGGGAAAGACTAGAGATCTCTTCAAGAAAATTAGAGATACCAAGGGAATATTTCATGCAAAGATGGGCACAATAAAGGACAGAAACAGTATGGACCTAGCAGAAGCAGAAGATATTAAGAAGAGGTGGCAAGAATACATAGAAGAACTATAAAAAGATCTCAGTGACCCAGGTAACCATGATGGTGTGATCACTCACCTAGAGCCAGATCCTGGAGTCTGAAGTTAAGTGAACCTTAGGAAGCATCACTATGAACAGAGCTAGTGGAGGTGATGGAATTCCATTGAGCTATTTCAAATCCTAAAAGATGATGCTATGAAAGTGCTGCACTCAATATGCCAGCAAATTTGGAAAACTCAGCAGTGGCCACAGGACTGGAAAAGCTCAGTTTTCATTCCAATCCCTAAGAAAGGCAATGCCAAAGAATGTTCAAACTCCTGCACAATTGCACTCATCTCACACGCTATCAAGGTAATGCTCAAAATTCTCCAAGCGAGGCTTCAACAGTATGTGAACTGTGAACTTCCAGATGTTCAAGCTGGATTTTGAAAAGGCAAAGGAACCAGAGATCAAATTGCCAACATCCATTAGATCACAGAAAAAGCAAGAGAGTTCCAGAAAAACATCTACTTCTGTTTTATTGACTACACCAAAGCCTTTGACTGTGTGGATCACAACAAATGGTGGAAAATTCTTAAGGAGATGGAATTACCAGACCACCTGACCTGCCTCCTGAGAAATCTGTATGCAGGTCAGGAAGCAACAGTTAGAATTGGACATGAAACAACAGACTGGTTCCAAATTGGGAAAGGAGTACATCAAGGCTGTATATTGTTACCCTGCTTATTTAACTTACATGCAGAATAAGCCAGGCCAGATGAAGCACATGCTGGAATCAAGACTGCTGGGAGAAATATCAGTAACCTCAGAAACACAGATGACACCTCCCTTATGGCAGAAAGCTAAGAGGAACTGAAGAGCCTCTTGATGAAAGTGAAAGAGGAGGGTGAAAAAGCTGGCTTAAAACTCAACATTCAAAAAACAAAAATCATGGCATCCGGTCCCATCACTTCATGGCAAATAGATGGGGAAACAAGGGAAACTGTGACAGACTTTATTTTCTTGGGCTCCAAAATCACTGCAGATGGTGACTGCAGCCCTGAAATCAAAAGATGCTTGCTCCTTGGAAGAAAAGCTATGACCAACCTAGACAGCATATTAAAAAGCATTACTTTGCCAACAAAGGTCCGGATAGTCAAAGCTATGGTTTTTCCAGGAGTCATCTATGGATGTCAGAGTTGGACTATAAAGAAAGCTGAGTGCCGAAAATGGATGCTTTGGAACTGTGGTGTTGGAGAAGGCCCTTGAGAGTCCCTTGGAATGCAGGGAGTCAATCCTAAAGGAAATCAGTCCTGAATATTTATTGGAAGGCCTGATGCTGCAGCTCCAATACTCTGGCCACCTGATGTGAAGAAATGACTGACTGGAAAAGACCCCGATGCTGGAAAAGACTGAAGGCAGGAGGAGAAGGGGATGACACAGGATGAGATGGTTGGATGGCATCACTGACATGATGGACATGAGTTTGAGCAAGCTCCGGGAGCTGGTGATGGACAGGGAAGCCTGGTGTGCTGCAGTCCATGGGATCACGAAGAGTCGGACATGACTGAGCAACTGAACTGAACTGAGCAGTGTTATGGAAAAAATTGAGCAATCAAACATCAATGGCTTTCTCCCTCCCTCCATCTTTCCCATCCTTCTTTTCTTGTGGTTTAGTCCTAATCACTGCATTAGTGGGATACAGGATACTACTGGTATTCTAAATGGACCCCTTCCCAAAACCATGTATTTCTTCCTGAGTACAACAGTAAAGATTTTCAAATGGATACGCATGTACCAAGCTATTCTCTAATTATCAATGAAGATGCTACAGATTCCACTACCTCTAATCATGGGCTTTCTATTGGTAAGATCTTCTCTTTGAGTTGCTGATAGCAGCAATGGCAAATGTTGTTATGTTTGCAAAGGAAAAGCTTCATTAGATATGAGGGAACCAATGGCTCCCTTTTTATCCTATGGATTAAGAAATCTTAGAGCAAGAAAGCATTAACGAAATATCACTAACGTTTAGTGCAATCTGGTTTGCAGGGATGATAATGCTTTAAGGTAACGTCATAGGTTTAAAAGGAAACAAAAAAAAATTGAAATTTATACTATACAGTGAAATTAAACTTCCTCAAAGTATGGAGTGAATTTCAGAGGGCTCCCTGACAAACACTGATAAAAGTTATGAGTACTATTTACTGTCCAATAAACTAAACTGGATTCACAGATCACTTGACTACTTGGAGTACAGCGATAAACACTAGTAAACAATGATTTTATCCAATTTAAACAGAACACTTTTCTTTATTGAGGCATTTACCAATCTCTCTTGCACTTAAAAGTAGATTAAAATGTATAAACGTATGGTTAATTACCTGTTTGAAGAAAACCTCTCAATTACAATATTTTATATTGCTTTTTAAGCTTAGTTGTACTCCTCACTATTCTTTATGAACAGAATTTGTAGCATCAGATTTTTGAAAAGTTGCAGGAATAGTTTAAGAATCATACTCATACCTATAAGTAGATTAAAAAGAATGGCACAACTCTATTAAAAAATGATAAAGACCCTCTTTCCAAACAGGCTGGTGTCTGTCATCTAATACTGAGCCGATTACTGCTAATTCCTCTCAGAACTGGTTCTACTAATAATCCTTAGTTGCTGCTTCCATTTTCCTGTCCAAAGTGTCATTCTAAATGTCTAGTACTCTTCTGAAGTCACCAAATAATTTTCACCATGATAGAATAGAAGCCATTGGGTGTCAAGTCTTTATACTCTGCTAGTTATGTTGAACTACTAGATAGTTCTTCAAATGATACACAAACCGCCCCCACCCCAAAACCCAGCATCTTTGTTTCTGAGATTGGAAGAAGATGAGAGATAATTCAATTTAAGAAAACCATCTTGTACAGCTTCAGAGGATACTATTGACACTCTAGTTTATGTAAATGACACCTGCTAGACTTGGTCTATTTACAGTCCATAGTACCACTTATACTTCCTCAGATGACCCAGACACAAGATACAAACTGGTCAGGCTGCAGATGTCAGAGCTGCAAGGCTGGTGTCCTTAATTGTGTGGGGTGTGACTTCTTGACATTGGTTACATCTGGACAGTAGAAATTTAGGCCTTGCTATTAAAAAAAAAAGTCTCTGTTTTAATACTGACAAATTGCACTAGTATTCCCAAAGAAATAAAGAAGTATCAATAGGCCAGGTATGAATTTATTTACCTATTTTAACAGCACATTTTAGATAACGTTAAGTAAATGTTCTCTGTGAGCAACATTTGCATCAGCAGTTTAGTTTTTAATTTACCATAGTGGTAGCTGATAAGAAAAGGGAAAAGCCTTCATGTTTAGCATGAAGCACATTCTGAAAGCTTAGAATTTGAGCGTCTGTGGCTACAGTTCACATGTTCTTTTTTTTTTTTTTTTCAGTTCACATGTTCTGATAGTGATGTCAATACCCTTAATACTTTGAGAGTGAAGAGAACACATACTGGATCATATAGGTGTCTTCTACCTACATCCAGGTACCCTGGTTTGAAAGGTATGCAGACAGAAACATCTTTAACACCCTCAGGGAAAGTCATGGGCACAAATTTTCACATTCTTTACAGAATAAATGCCATTAAGAAATATGAAAATGTGAAGAGCTTCCCTAGCGGTCCAGTGGTTAAGAATCCACCTGCTAATGTATGGCACACAGGCTCAACTTCTCGTTGAAAAGATCCTGTATGCCGTGAGGCATCTAAGCCCAAGAGCTGCAACTACTGAAGCCCAAGCACCCTAGAGCCTGTGCTCTGCAACAAGAGAAGCCACCACAATGAGAAGCCCACACACTGCAACTAGAGAGTAGCCCCCACCTGCTGCAACTTGAGAAAGCCCGTGCATAGCAATGAAGACTCCAGCAGAGACAAAAAATAATTTTTTTAAAAAGAAAGAAAATGTGAACACTTTATCTAGCATATTTCAAGTCTATGAAGTCACTCTAGACATCATGTAACAAGTCTTTCTTGATTATGTTTCCATATTTAGTGGGAAGAAATGGAGATAATTATTGAAATGTAGCAGAAACCCATTATTAGGTATATAATAAATATTTGGTGATTGACTAATGGTAGAATTAAAAGACTTCTAAGCTAGCAAACAAATATATTTTCTCATAAACTAATTTTTAGATACTATTTTAACAAAATAGAGGAAACTTCTGTATTCCTCAAATATTTTCTTAGTGGGTACCACAGGGATTACAATTAACATTCTAAATATATAACAATCTAATTTGAATCAAAACCAAATTAGTTTCAACAACACACAAAACCTATGCTTTCATATTGTTCCTTTTCCCCATTATGATGGTACTATAAATTGCATCTTTACGCAGATGTGTCCATTAACATATTATTTATAATTACCGTTAAATGTACTGTCTTTTAAATCACGTATGAAATAAAACAGGAGTTAGACACCCAAAATACAAGAACACTGGCTATTCATCTATGTAATTACCTTTACTGGAATTATTTCTTTACATGGCTTTAAGTACTGTCCAGCATCCTTTCATTTCAGCCTGAAGGATTTCTTACAGGGCAGATCTACCATTAATGACATCCGTTGGATCATCGAAAAAGCAACAGAGTTCCAGAAAAACATCTACTTCTGCATTACTGACTACACTGAAGCCTTTGACTATGTGGATCACAACAAAAGATGGAAAATTCTTTTTTTTTGGGGGGGGGGCTCTTTTCAGTTTATTGCATGAAGGAGTTACACTAGTTCAAGTTAAAAGCAGACCCCAAATGGTTACATTATACAAACTGTGAGGTTTTTAAACTTGTGACAAGGGACAGAAGGGAAATTCTACTCATTGCAAGGAAATCCTCACTTAAGCTTCAGTGAGCCAAAAGCACTTAAAACCCATGAACCTTCAGCTGGTCATCCTTAGCCACTCCAATCTCTACCAGGAACTGGCATATGTTCTTGCACTGGTCACCCTGTAGCTGAATTACTTCTCCATATTCTGGATGCTCAATTACAGTACCACTGCAGGCAAATTTCTTCTTAAACGCCTTCACTAGTTTCTTTTTATCGTAATCATCAGCGATCCCTTGGACAGTAGTAAGGGTCTTCCTGCCGTTTCTCTGTTGAATTCTTATATGGATATAATCCTCAGTGCCAGCAGGAAGCAGATCATCACCCTTACTTGCATCAGCAAAGGGGTCAAAAGAGTGGAGGTTCTGGATAGCGGACATACGATATGATTCCTTTTCCTTGGTGGAAACGGCCTGCGGAAGGCGGTGGCGGGAGAAGGCGGGCAGGGGGGATGGAGCATCTGGAAGCGAGCAGGCTCAAGGGGGAGGCTGCTGAGTCCTCGGCGGCGGATCAGGGACTGGGGCCGGAAAATTCTTAAGGAGATGGAATTACCAGACCATCTGACCTGCCTCTTGAGAAATTTGTATGCAGGTCAGGAAGCAACAGTTAGAACTGGACAATGAACAACAGACTGGTTCCAAATCAGGAAAGGAGTACGTCAAGGCTGTATATTGTCACCCTGCTTATTTAACTTACATGCAGAGTACATCATGAGAAATGCCGGGCTGGATGAAGTACAAGCTGGAATCAAGACTGCCAGGAGAAATATCAATAACCTCAGATATGCAGATGACACCACACTTAGGCAGAAAGTGAAGAGGAACTAAAGAGCCTCTTGATGAAAGAGAAAGAGAAGAGTGAAAAAGTTGGCTTAAAACTCCACATTCAGAAAACTAAGATCATGGCATCCGGTCCCATTGCTTCATGGCAAATAGATGGGGAAACAATGGAAACAGTGATAGTCTTTATTTTGGGGGGCTCCAAAATCACTGCAGATGGTGACTGCAGCCATGAAATCAAAAGACGCTTGCTCCTTGGAAGGAAAGTTATGACCAATCTAGACAGCATATTAAAAAGCAGAGACATTACATTGCCAACAAAGGCCTATCTACTCAAAGCTATGGTTTTTCCAGTAGACATGTATGGATGTGAGAGTTGGACAATAAAGAAAGCTGAGCGCTGAAGAATTGATGCTTTTGAACTGTGATGTTGAAGAAGACTCTTGAGAGTCCCTTGGACTGCAAGGAGATCCAACCAGTCAATACTAAAGGAAATAAGTCCTGAATATTCATTGGAAGGACTGGTGCTAAAGTTCAAACTCCAGTACTTTGGCCACCTGATGCAAAGACTCACTGGAAAAGACCCTGATGCTGGGAAAGATTGAAGGCGGGAAGAGAAGGGGACGACAGAGGTAGAGATGGTTAGCTGGCATCACCCACTCGATGGACATGAGTTTGAGTAAGCTCCAGGAGTTGGTGATGGACAGGGAAGCCTGGTGTGCGGCAGTCCATGGGGTCACAAAAAAAGAGTCGGACACGATTGAGCAAATGAACTGACTGACTGACCAGTAATAAACTCCTTTAGCTTTTGTTAACTGGAAATATCTTAATTTCTCCTTCATTTTTGATGTACTATTTTAACAGATATAAAACTCCAGTATATATAAGCCCTTGTTTTCAGATGGTGAATTACAAATTGCCAAAAAAGCTAACCCACCAAGTAGATTTTCCATGATTCACAATGCCTTTTAATTTACTGAAGGTCCAGGAAGATAAAATTGTAGTGTGGGCAAAGATCAATGTTGAGCTCAAGCTAGGAAAGCTTTTCAGAAATTGGTTGCTGATTGTACTTTGATAATTAAATACACAAACCTATGATCCTTTTAGGCTCACCTAATTAGTATCAAATGAGTTTACTTAATTATAGTTGTAAATTAAATGCATAGGGTTTGCCTCATCTCAAATAATTACATGTGCATTGTAATGTGAATTATGGAACATTAATTTTTACTTTATCGATTACTCCCTAAACAGAGATCAGGACTCATTATGACAAAGTTATTATCATAGCAGTTTTGATAAATAGCCCCTAGAAAAGGTTCCTGAATAATGTTTGCATATAAGTTCTTTAAAGGAAAGGTGTGCAAGTGTCAGAATTGGTACTACACATTTATGCAAAGCCCCAGCATAGACAAATGTTTTCCCTGAGGTATTTTAAGTGAGAGACATATATATACAGATATGCATGTATGTGTATATCTATATATATATATGCATGTATATAAAATCTCCACTCTCATTCTTCAGAGCTAGAACTTTTTCAAAGTTTATAGCAGAGGCTGTAACTACTTAAAACTTTAAAAAAAAAAGTTTCTAGGCATCATGTTAAGTAATTACATGTCGAAGCATTACCTCCAGCACATCAGTTCTTGGAATCCCTCAGGTGGAGGAAATGATAGGTCAATTGTCATGTTAAGAAAGCTTCTGTTATGTTCACTATACCCAGATAACCAAAAAATGGGACAAAAATTCTATATATTCTTCTACTCTGTGGATACTTTACTATAGCAATTTTTTTTCTTCCTTATGCGATCTTTAAAAAGAAGTGTTAGAAGATGAATGAAGAATTATTAAAGGTATAAATACAGACTAATCAGGGGGAGAAAATATCCTAAATATTGAAATGTTTCAGACCTAATTTCATGAATAGGCTTCTGGTTTTCCTCATATACAAAATACATCTAAGTAAAACTATGAGATTTTCTTGTTTAAAAGATACAAACTTTTCAGACCAGTCCCTTGCCTGACTTACTTCAAATGTACATCTTATTTTTCACATTTTCCTGCTCCTGTTTTATTACGAAACAACTCCCACTGACCACACCAATAACTGTTACCGGACTTATATTATTTCCTCTCATTTTTCTTGGCTATTTTGCAGTGTGTGCCAAAAGAAACTCCCTGCTTCCGCAGAGCCTGAAGAATGCACTTGGCTGCTTGCTACAAACACTCACATATTGCTAGTTAGGGATAGTGATGTTATATGGCTTCAAGAAGCAACAAAGGTGAAGACTGAACAGATATGTCAAGTCTTCCTCTGCATTTACAATTTCTAACTTTGGCCACCGCAGTTTTTTTCTCAGTATACTTGTAGCTTTCTGCCATTTCTCCCATTAAGTATAGAGACTGAGAGGAAGACCTCAGCATAACAATTCTGTTTTAATTCAGCCCAATTTTGGCCTAAAGCAAACATCTAATTACTCATGATTAATTCTAAAGAACATAACCTACTTTCATGTTCAATGGATCTATGTTAGAATCTAACTAGTGGCTTCCCCTCATTTTTCACTGCCTTTCAGTCTTTTCTCTGTGTTAACTTAATCCCCAAAGTGACTGAAGAATCATAAACTGCCATTCTCTTACTGCACAAATTATCTATATTACACAACTCACATTTCAAAGGACTTACATTATTAGTCTTGAATTGTGTGTTCAAATTCAGATTGAATTCAGACCTCTCTATAATAAATGACAAGATGCATGAGGGTTGCCTATGTAATCTAGGCAACCATAATTATACAATTATTGATGAAGTTCCTGTTGATAAACAATGCAAACATTAGGAAATACTATTTTGCAATTAAATGGTGAAGAAAGCTGTTTATTGCCTTCCATTCTCTCCACTGTTAATAAGATTGAAGTTGCAGATGTTCTTGTATGCTGCATTGATGTTAAATGGTGCATGATGCTCTAGGTGGTTCCCATAACCTTGCTTTGTCTACTATGAACTGACTCAATTGATATGATAATAGAGAAAAGAGCTGGGCTGAACTGGCACAATTTGCATAGCCTTGAAATTTGCGATCGTTGGACAGCCAACTGCTCCTAAAAGTTCTTATTCAGTTGTCATTGACAACAATGTGTTAGACAAATAATATTTTGGAATTAACCACTCAGGTGGGGACATCAGTTTACTGAAGCTTTTATCCCATCAAACAAGTTACTCATCAAGGCATTTCTAGAGCTAATGACAGGGAATTTTATGATATTCCTTGGGATCATTCACTGATAGATTTAACACAAAGAAAGCAGACATCATTCAGGGGGTCACAAAACAGTGGTAGCACTTATAGCTTTTTGACACAGGAATTATATCTCATAAAGCCTGTGTTTTCATCTCATTGTTAAATAAATGTTATATTTTAGAGGAAGGAATAATAAAATCTAGATGCTGTTCAATACTTTCCTCGTTAAAAAAATTATAGGAGAACCCATAAAAATAGTAGGAATCGGTCTGATGCATGAAAATAAAAGGACATGTTAGAGAACCTCAAACACTGAAGAAAATCCCAATACATCACAAAAACATTTTGAATAGTAATAGGAGAACTAGAGAAACACTGTAAGTATAAAAGAGGACTGAGAATCTCTGAGTTTAGAATTTAAGAGCATATATGATGAATGAAAAGATAAGAGGCAGTAAATATATCTTTGGTGGGTGGACAATGAAACAATCAAGAAGAGAGAAGATGTGCAAATAAATGGGAAAAATGTTAAAGTTTTTTTTTAAAAAACCATAAAAAAAAAAAAAACCATAAAAATAAAAATCCTAGGAAAGCTAGGATGAAAAATTTAGTGCTAATGAAGGTATAATACAAAACAGAAAACAACTGGGCCATGCTGTAATACTGAGAGGTCAATATTAAAGATTTAACTCCCTGAAAAACAAATTCCATTATCACTACTGGGAAAAGAGGTGGGGCAAAGGAATTTAGAGAAACACCAGATGAAAGAAACTGTGCGCACACAGAATTAATATTTTAAAGAAGGGCGATGTGAGTGGCTTTTAAAACAAACCCCATTCTCTACCTTAATTTAAGGTTTAAAGAATAGCATGCTCTGACTTTTTTGTTGTTAGTGTAATTTATGATAAATTTAGGATATAACCCCAAATTACAATAAGACCATTAGCTTTATCTCAAGAAGACTAGACTATATTTCAAGAAGACTAGAATATAAACCTGGGATGGAAAATGGGTCCACGGGATACATTGTATTCACTGCTCCTCCTTAATGGGCTCATTCCTGTGGGGGAACTATTATACATTCTGTAAAAACGACTGTACTTCCTACCTGATTATTATCAGGCCATATGATTAGCTTCAGCTAATGAAATGTGTGGGGAGATGATGCAAGAGATGTAGGAACTACTGTGTAGTTCTTTCATCATGCCTTTACCCCTCTAATGCAACTAACATACTCCTGATTGGGACTGCCCTTCGGTGTTGATTCCAGACAGGAGAAAAGATGGAGTAGGGCCTCAGCTACCCAGTGAAGAAAAAGAATGCAAGAGAAAAAGAAAATCTATTATTGAATGTCATTAAGATTCTGAGGGTTATTTGTTAGTAGGCTGCTGCCTTAGCCTAACCTGGCTAATAAATATATATATAAAAAAAGGGTAGCACTGCATTATTAATCTTAACATTTCAAAATTATGAGATGAAGACTACAGAATAACTGCTTATTTGAATTTGACAATACCTTCACTGTGTCTGAAATGAAATGCAATATCAGATTATACATTCAACATGTGTTCTTAAAGAGCATAAGAATAAATATGGTACAGATGGTAAAATGTGTCTATGAGGATGCCCTTTCAGGGTTATCTCTGCTTCCTAACAGTTTCTCTAGCAATCCAGAAGAATAGAGAAATATTAGTATGAGTTTAAGTAGGTTTTAGGGGCTTCTGATAGTAAGAGATTAAGTAATTTGGACCAACCATCCCATGAAGAAGAATTAGAATGGGCAAAAAATATCCTTAAAATGTGCTTGAAAGTACTGATGCCCTAACAAAAGAATGAAAAATTACCAGGGTAGGACATAAGGGATAATAGAGCCCAGAGAGGTGAGTCTGATGTTTGATATTGCTGGAGGACAAAACTTGGAATCTAGACCCTATAAAGTGAGATGGCCCTGGTGAAATCTCTTCATATTAAGTCTGGAACCCAAAGCACTGCAGCTAGGTTTAGGGTATACAGGAGGTAGGCAGGCCTGAGCAATGAACTGTGGTTTATACCCCAATCATCTAAATACCTAAACTTAGCTCAAGATGCTTCTAGTATGCCAGTGGACACGTGCTTACCAAAAGAAAACATGAATTAGCCTATACCTTGAATTATTTCTACAAAGAATTTTCCAAATACAAAGTCTCAAACACAATAAAAAAAATAGTAATATAAGGAGAGGAGCAAGAAATTAAAACCACCAGAAATTATACAACAGAAAGTAGCCCAAAGTGGTCCAGATAATGAACCCGTCAAACAGAAACTCTGAAATGACTGTACTTACTGATTACAAGTTTAAAACTGAAAACCTTAACAGAGGACTATAAAAGTAAGAAAAATAGATAAGAATTTCACAGGTTTAAACAAAAACTGAAAATAAGAATTCAATGAATACTGTTTAAAAGAAACTCAGATGCAGCTTAGAAAAGAATTAGTGAACTGGAAGATAGGTCAGAAGAAAATATCCAGGATGAGACACAGTGAAGATAGATAAGATGGATTCTACATAGCTACTTGAAAGTGAAATTAGGGAGCCAATGAAGAGATTTATAAGAAGGTAAATTTCTGTTTAACAGAAAGAAGAATTTTCTGACAATTTAGGGTTTATAAAACCAAAATGAACAATCTGCTAGGCAGTGAATGTTTTAGAAAGGATTCTTGAATTGAGTTGGGAATGAAATAAGATGATTCCTATGCCCTTTTAAAGACCTCAAGATTTTATAAGAATTCAGAGAAAAAGTACAGTATAATCCTATATATACAAAATTATGTACTGTAGGTATGTAAGCACTCAGTAGAGAGATGTCTGAAAGGATGAGCACTAAATTCTTCACATCTGTTTGCTGAACGAGGAAATTTCAGTTGACATTTTATGTATGGAAACATGCTGAGATTGTTATCAGTAACTGGGAGATATACTTTTGGGTTCTAGGACATATACAATACTTTTAAAGATTGAGGACCCCAAATGCCATTTGTTTATGTGAGTTGTATTTATCAATACTTACTGTATTAGAAATTTTAAAAGAGAGTGGAAAAAATTTATTAATAGACCTATTAAATTTTAACATATTTTTATAAAAATAATATATTCCAAATAAAAATATTATTGAAAACTTGCATTTGCATTTTTGCTAATTGCTTTAATGTCTGGTTTAATAAAAGACAGCGGGGTCTTCATATCTACTTCAGTAGTAAATCTGTTGCTGTACGCACTCTCTGGAAAACTCTACTGAAACTGAGTCATAAAGACAATGTCTTATTATTGTGAAATAGTTTTGCCTTCATGGAAGACACTCTGAGAGTGTCCTGGACACCTCCAATGGGTTCACACCTTGAAAACTGCTGTATGAAAGTAACGGCTATAGATGTCCCTATGCTGGGATGGTACAACTGCTCACTCTGGACAAGCTGTAACTCAAAGAATATGTCAGTTCTGCTGTGCTCACAGATTTAGTAGGATAGGCCAGTAAGGAGTTCATGCTCTGCAGCTTAGAAAGTAAAAGATCCCAAGTGTTTAGGTGAAAGCAAGCTGGCTAAGAAGAATGTTTTAGACTTCCCTAAGCAGATAAAGTGTCACTGTACTGATCCCTTTATATAATAATAGGCCTGAGTTAATTAACCCAACCTATGATTTCTTTGTTGTTACAGCAAACAAGAGTAAAGTTTGCTATAAATGCTCTAGACACAGTATACTGGATGAGGCCTAAAGTGGGAGAACTAACAAAGGTCTCCAAAGTGATCATACTCTGATTTCCATGTTGGAATCCTGGTAACGTAAGACCGAGGTATAAGCCCAACACAAGACAGATAGAAATCTGAAGCCTGCCTAGCATGGCAGTTGTCCTTTTCTAGAAAAGCGCGTGCACACACACACACACACACACACACACACACACACACACACACACACACACACACACACACACGGTCTGAAGCATACAGTACCATGAAAGGACTGATTTAGCCTATTTTATAAGAAATGATATTAACAGGCTGTTGAACTTTTCTCCTACTAGGCTGACAGTTTGAGGATTTTGAAGAATCTAGTCACAAGTATTATAGATACCATTTCTTCCTTAATTGGGAATCACAGGGCTCCTCTACTGCAGATAATTTACTCTAGTAATTTGATGACAAGGTATTTTTATCCTTTTCTTCCAAGCTGTTAAACACTGACTTTGAAATATCATTTTATTTACTTATTTTTATCTCAGTTCCCCAACCAGGGAATGAAACCAGGACATGTCAGTGAAAGCCTGGAATCCTAACCACTAGGCCACCAGGGAACTCTCTGAAATATCATTTTATGTCTCACTAACCTCAAAAGTAAAAAGTCTGAGAGAATGGTCCCTCTGATATATGGTTTATGTTGTAGCCCCTTAAGAATTCTTTTAATACTTACATTATATTAATATATAGACCAGGGCTTCCCTGGTGGTCTAGTTAAGAATCTGCCTGGCAATGCAGGGGACACAGGTTGGATCCCCCGTTAGGGAAGATCCCACATGCTGCGGAGCAACTAAGCCCATGCACTACAACCACGGAGTCAGCGCACTAGAGCCGGAGAGCTGCAACTACTGAGCTCCCGTGCCTAGAGCCCGTGCTCTGCACCAAGAAAAGCCATCTCAATGAGAAGCCTGCACACCGCAATTAGAGAGTAGTTCCCACTCAGCACAGCCCGGGAAAACCTGCATGTAGCAATGAAGACCCGGAGCAGCCAAAAATATATAAATCTTACCAAAAAATCTAGACCAGAGGTTGTTCAACTATGGCTTATGGGCCAGATATAGCTAGCTGCCCTATTTCCATTTGATTTATGTATTGTTATATAGGGATACTTTCACACTACAGGCAGAGTTAAACAGCCTCAACTGAGATCATATATGCTGATGCTTTATAGAAAGGTTGCTGACTCCTGATCTAGACATATAGACCATTACAGCAATCTGCACACACAGACCATTAGAACTGAAAGATTACTGACAGTAGAGATTTTCTAGTCAGTCCTTTCATTTCATAGTTGAATAAAATAAAACCCAGAAAATAGAAAAAGCAGAGCAGTGAGCACACAGAAGACAAGCGGAAGCTTCCTGGCACGTGGAATTCCCACTTTGCTATTTTCTAGCCTACTCATTCCACACTAGGAATGCTCTGCCTAAATCAAGAGTCCTGCCGCGTCTCTTAAAAGCCACATATGGTCTTGGCACAGAAATTGTTTTTTTAACACCTGGGTAACCAGGCTGTGTAGGTCCCAGGAGTACAGCAGAGCCCTTAGCATCAGCTCTAGCTAACCCCTGAGGAGTTAGATCTGAGAGAGAGCCACTTTCAAGGCCCTGCCTCATTAGTCCCTGCTGCCACCAATCTAGCTCAGAGAAAATTGATCCTTCCCTCATGTCTGCTGAACCAAGGCCAGTCTTGGGGAAAGAGGTTTTGTTCATCGAGGATTTGTTAATTAAGTCGTCACTGTACTAATGAAACCCCAGAGCTTCAGACACTAGTAGTCTATATTACTTTAGGGTAACTAAATTTGTATACTTAATTAAAAGGCTTGTGTTCTTTTAAAAACAACTGGTAATTTTAAAAATATATAGAAATAAAACATGGAAAACACACAGTACTTATTGTCTTACCCCCACCTCCAACTGTTTTGATTGTAGTGGAAGGTAATTTAATATTCTGATTTTTGTATACTATTGAAAAGTCCTCAAATTTTAAGTAATGATGTTTCACAAAATGAATAAACACTTGTATTGTTCATTTAACACAATATATAAGAATAGTCTAAAACTGCTGTATCATTTTTAATGCTAGCATTAAGTAAATAACATACTTTATCCGTTCCATCAAGGTTTTGTTTAATTTTTACTATTATGCATAAAGTGATATAACTATCTTCACACAGTCTTATTTTGATTAGTTTAAATTTTAAGAACTGAAAATACTGTATTAAAGGATATGAATATTTTCACTTATTTGTATTTTAAATGTAATATTATATAGGAAGCTGATTGACTACACCCCCAAGCATCAAATACCAATTCTTTTAAAAGATCCTCTTATATCACATATTCTCAGTTGATCTTTAATCAAAGTCCTTATGTATTCTAACACATCTATGTTCTACCAATAGAATTAACCTTTAAAAACTAGAGTTCCTAGAAAGAAAAAAAAGAAAAACAAACAAACCAACCTAGACTTCACATTAGTCTCAACCATAGCTAGGATGATGGACTTCCCGGGTGGCTCAGATGGTAAAGAATCTGCTTGCAATCCCTGAGTTGGGAAGATCCCCTAGAGAAGAAAATGGCTACCCACCCCAGTATTCTTGCCTGGAGAATTCCAGGGACAGAGGAGCCTGGTGGGTTACAGTCCATGGAGTGGCAAAGAGTCAGACACGACTGAATGACTACCACTTTCACTTTTCACAGCTAGTATGACACTATCAGAAAGCTATTAATAGTTCAATTTTTTTTAAAAAAGCTCATTAATAAAAGCAAAAGTGTATAAAAGTAAGAAAAGTATTTAAAATATTTATTATGATCTGGGGCACTTGAGACATTGACCTTTCTGCATCTCTCATAAGGAAAAACTACTCAAACTAAGGCAGTACTGATGTATTATAAAACCTGCTTGAAGGCCAATTTAAATACCCAGTCCGCAGAAATACATTCTCAAAAAAAAAAAAAAAAAATTATCCAGAATCAGCCGCTAGGCTTCTCTGTCCATGGAATTCTCCAGGCAAGAATACTGGAGTGGGTTGCCATTCCCTTCTCCAGGGGACCTTCCCGACCCAGGGATTGAACCTGGGTCTCCTACACTGCAGGCAGATTCTTTACCACCTGGGCCACCAGGGAAGCCCCAGCACAGATTCATAAACACACAAATCTATACTTAATAAAGCATATTATTTTAAGACTCTAGTTAAAAACTCACTACACTAATTTTCATTATAATTCAGGTAACCTAGATTAGTTCAAATTGTGTATATCCACTTAAAAATGACTAGATCTAAAAAAAAAAAAGACTAGATCTTTTTAAATATGAATAATGGTGCAGTACCTCAAATATTATATCTGACCATTCTAAGATTAATTTCTTTTAATAACAGCTGCACTAAGCTATGATTTGAGACATACTGAAACCTGTGGCTTGGGACCCTCTACTGGAGTTTTTGTACATGGACAAAATGTTTCCTACAGCAAAAAAATACAAAGAAATGCTAAGAAACTAAAAATAACTGCATGCATGCATAGCTGGGGCAAATTATGAACAATATACATAAAGGCCAAGTCCCAGTTGCTACTTCTGAGGTACCAGAGCAAAAGCAGGGTAGTGCACATGATTCCTGCCCACAGCACCGCCAAAGGGCGGGGGTAGACCACTTAAACCACCCCTGGAGCCCAGCCACTGCCCCTACCCTCACTCCATGTATGCGACCTGCTCATCCCCACACTGGGCACTGCAGAGTGATAAAGGGAACTTGTTTGCATTCCCTGTGCTGCAGTATGAGTCCTAGTAAATCTTGGCCTGAATTTCTCCTCTGACCTCTTATCAATTTCTATTGATTCAAGAGTCTAAGAACCTAGGTAGGTAATAGATTGACATCCAGTAAACTGCACATATTAAAGTGTATAATTTGTTAAGTATGTAGTATGTATATATCCATGAAACTATCACCACAATAAAGACAATAAACATATCTATTACTTCCACAATTACTCTTGTGGTTTTTAATAAGCTTCTCTTTCTGCCCCCTAGTTCTCAGACAACCACTCAAAATGGATTCATAGTATCAAAGCTTGATTTGGATATTTAATCAATTACTGTGTAATTTTTCAGGTAATACTGACTATAGTCAGAGGATTGTGTCTCCAAAAATGGATGTGTAACCTGAACAATAGAGGTTCTTTGTAGGAAAATTTCTGAGCTACAGATTCATTGGACCAACAGCAGCTTCAAGCATCTGCTAAATGCCAGTCTTCTGTGCAGACTGCCAGCCTTGTCATATATTAACACATAATTATAGATCTAGCATTAGCTGATAATTGGTGGCTCTTGAAACAACAGTATTTTAAAACAAATGAAAGAGGAATTAATTTGATAATTTAGATCCAAACCTTTGGAACATTCATAACAGTTCTGTTTCTCATTTAGTTACCCTATTTCTTTTCTTCTGAGTTAAGAAAAATTCAAGAAAATTTTCTTTTATTTTACATATTGTAATTTTGAAGAAAAACTGTGCCAATGGTCAATAATCAATTCTAGGTTGTTTGTTGGCTTTAAAAACCTACGATGAGTGTACGATATTCAGAATTCCACCGATGAAACACATTTAGTGATCAAATATACATAAAAAAATACCCTCTGGGTATTTCAGGTACACTCAGATGAAAAATATCTATAGGCTATATAATTCGTAACACTGAGTTCCCATTTATCTGTATTATCATTCTTCTAGTTACTTATACTCAGAATCTTAGGGTAATTTTTGCTACTTACATAGTCATAATTCCTATTAAACCTTCTTTAATGGTATCTTTTGCCTTTAGCAATGTAATCCTTCTTTTGTCTTTCTAGATCCTTGTACCTGTGGCTTAGCTTGGACACACAGACATATTCTACCATGTCCTCAATGCAAGATGCTCTACTCTTTTTTACTTAGGCTTTTGCTTGCCAAACTTCAAATACTCACCTAATGTTTAATCTTGTATAAAACATTTATTAGACTCTTCCATACAATTAGTTGATTCCTCATCTTGGGTGCTTAACACCTTAAGCATTCATCTATTAAAACTCTTATTACAACAAACTGTTATTATTTCTCTATACTTCTATTTCATATATTGTGAGTTCCTTACTCAGTGACTGGAACATAGTAGGTCCTCGATCCCTGTATATGGGATAAATAAATTTTATTACCTTCTTTCTCATTAAATTTCCACCATACTAGTTCAAATCCTTATAGGTACACATCTGAATAGCTGCTTCCAAACAAGTCTGCCTGATTATAACCTCTCTTTCCTCCATTTGATCTTATACACTAGCATGAAATTATATCCCCTAAACTACTGTTCTTATCACAAGATTCCTCTGCTCAAAACTCTTTTAACAGGTTCTTACATCCTTTGAAGTTGGAGCCATCTAACTGCAGCCTAAAGTTAAATATTTTTTTTCTTTGTCATCTATTAATTTTCCTTACAAAAACTTTACACTAGACAGATAAGAAGTACTTGTTTTCTCTGAAACATTCTATAATAACTGTTTTTGCTACATTATTCTTTAACAACTAGGTTTTCCACTGATTGTACCCCATTTGAAAGTAAACTTTTTATTGAAGTATAACACATATTTAAAAGGGGTATAAACTGTAAGCCTGAGGCCGGAAGTACTGACTCTAAGACTAAATGGAGACAGAAAGGGTTCCAGGCAACCCTAACAAATCCCGCTTGCAGGCAACACACTAATTGAATGCAGGCATACAAGTGACTACTGTCAAGACCAGTAGAAGAACTCACTTGAGCCTTGATTACAGAATCATTAATAAAACTTTTTCTTAAGCTACTAATTTGTGAGGTGGTATATTACATGGAAACATTCCCTTCTTGAAATTACTAATCCCCTCCAAATATACCTTGACTTCTATCTCCAATGACTCTATATATATACATACACGTGGAATCATATAGTATGCACCCTTTTGTTTACAAAAAAGTGACTTGATTTCATATTCATACTTGAAGAAAAATTTTGTTGGACAAAAAAATTCTGGACTGGCAGGTTTTTTGAGTACCTGGAAGATTTTTCCATTCTCTTTGACCCTCAATGCTTCTGATGAGAAACCTGCCATTATTCATTTAATGTTTCTTCTGTATGTAATGTGCTATTTTGCTTTAGCAACTTTCTCCTCTTTATCTTTTGTTTTCAGTAGTTTGATTATAATATGTTTAGTTTTGATTTTCTGTGTATTTATTCTGTTTGTGGTATACATTGAGCTTTCCAAATCCTTAAATTCATGTTTTTAATCAGAATTATGAGATGTTCACCTATTATTTAATCAAACATTTCTCCTGCCCCATTTTCTCTCTCCCTTCCTTCTGGGATTCTAAATACACATACATTAGGCCCTTTGATATTGTCCCACAGGTTACAGAAGCTCTGTTCATTCTGTTTCAGTCTTTTTTCCTCTTTATTTCTCAGACTTGATAATTTCAATAGATCTGTATTCAAGTTTGCTGGCTCTTTTATCATCTCTAAATTGCTCAGAGCAGGTGGTGAATTTTTAATTTCAGAAGCTGTACTTTCAGTTCCAGAATTTCTATTTTTAAAAGTTTCTATATCTCTGCTGAGATTTTCTAATTGTTCATTCATACGAGCATATTTTACTTTACATCTTGGAGTATACAGTTAAAACAATTGCCTTAAAATTCCTGTCTGCTAATTCCACACCAGTGTCACTTCAGAGCTTGTCTCCATTGATTGTTTTTGCTTTTCAGCATGAATGTTTCTTTGTAATCTGAGATTATATCCTGAATATTGTGCATGAGATGTGAAACAGAGGTTGAGCAATCTATAACCTGAGGGCCAGTCATTTACTTTTCTAAATAAAGTTTCAGTGGAATGCAGCCAAGTCCATTTGTTTACAGATTTTCTATGGACAGTTTTGCATTACAATGGCATAGTTGAGTAATTTCAACTAAGACCACAAAGCAAGGCCTACAACTCTATAAAATATTTACTCTTGTGCCCTTTAAAAATAGTTGGTTGACCTCTATTGTAGAGACTGGTCATTTATGTATCTATGAAGAAGATTAATTTTTTTTTTTAAAGTAAGCAGTTGGTGGTGGTGGTTTAGTTGCTAAGTCGTATACAACCCTTGTGACCCCACGGACAAGAGCCTGTCAGGCTCCACTGTCCATGGGATTCTCCAGGCAAGAATACTGGGGTGGACTGCCATTTCCTTCTCCAGGGGATATTCTCAACCCACGAATTGAACCTGGGTCTCTTGCATTGCACACAGATTCTTTACCAAGCTACGAAGGAAGCCCATCATTATTATTACCCTATTTTTTAAATGAACATACGGAAAGGACAAGACTTGAGTCCCCAACTTGTGGCACTAAAGCAGTGGCAGAAAGCAGGAAATGGGTGTGTCTGTGTGCCCACTAAGTTAGCAGTTAAACTTAGCTAAACTCAAATTCTAAACCCCTGGTTCCAGCAACGGACAACAACAGAAATTGTCATTCAGTTCTTTCAGCTTCGGTTGAGCTGCTGGAACTTATCTGTATATGTGTAATTCAGGGGTCATACAAATCTCTTCCTTCTCCATGACTGCAGGACCTTTATGCAGAGTTTCAGGCTACTTTTCTATGGTTCTTTCCCTTCAGGAATTTCTTTGCTCACTTTCTACCTGATGTAGTCACCCCAAACTCTTTCTCTGCTCCTTAAGTCTGTAAGACTGCACGTATTCTCGTTCAGTTTCCACCTGATTTTCATTGTTTTCCAGTATCTCCTAGTGTTTTTTTTTAAAAGAATATTTATTTATTTATTGGTTGTACTAGTCTTTGTTGTTGCATGAAGTTTTTTCTCAGTTGTGGCAATGAGGGGCTACTCTCTAGTTCTGGTGTATGGGCTTCTCACTGTGGTGACTTCTCTTGCTCCTGAGCGTACTAGGGCACAGGGGCTTCATTGGTTGTGGCTCAAGGGCTCAGTAATTGTGGCTCCCAGGCTCTAGAGCACAGGCTCAATAGTTACGATGAATGAGCTTAGCTGCTCTGTGGCATGTGGGAATCTTCCCAGACCGGAGATCAAACCCACATCTCCTGCATTGGAAGGTGGATTCTTCACCACTTAAGCCACCAGGGAACATCCTAGTGTTTTCTTTTCTAATATTTTTCCAGAGTTATAATCGCTACCAGAGAAAGGATTGGTTTGATAGGAGCTATTCCTATTCTAAAATGAAAGTTAGTATCTACTCTTTTGAGTCTGACTATAATTGGTAAGACCTCTGTGAAGTAGTATGGAGCAATATTCAAGTCATAACATTCAGTGAAAAAAGCAAAGTGCAAACAAGTATCAACAGTATGCCACCTTTCACATGAAAAGAAAAGGAAATAATAAAACATTCATGTATCTGTTCCATTGGTCATAAACAAGTATAAAAATGAAATGTCCATCAACCAATGAATGAATAAATAAAATGCGGTATATTTATATATAGGTGGGTTGAATAGCATCTCCCCAAAATTCACATTCATTTGGAACCTCAGGCTATAACCTTATTTGGAAATAATATGTTTCTTGATTATTTAAAATAAGATCATGCTAGATTAGAGCAGGTCCAAAATCCAGTGACTGAAGTCCTCATAATAACAGATGAAGTGAAAGTTGCTCAGTCATATCTGAATCTTTGCGACCCCATGGACTATACAATCCATGGAATTCTCCAAGCCAGAATATTGGGTATTCTTTTCCTTTCTGGGTAGCCTTCTCCTTCTCCAGGGGATCTTCCAACCCAGGGATCGAACTCAGGTCTCCTGCATTGCAGGTGGATTCTTTTTTTTTTTTTTAATTAATTTTTTGTTAATTGAAGGATAATTGCCTTATAGAATTTTGTTGTTTTCTGTCAAATCTCAACATGAATCAGCCATAGGTATACATAGATCCCCTCCTTTTTGAACCTTCCTCCCGTCTGCAGGAGGATTCTTTACCAGCTGAGCCACAAGGGAAGCCCAATAAGAGGTGAGGATGCAGAAAAATACATACAAGAAGTCCAGGTGAAGACAGAGGCAAAGACTGGAGTGATTCAGCTACAAGCCAAGGAATGTTAGCAATGCTGAAGATTAACTGCCAAGAGCTAACTGAAGCTAGAAAGAGTCAAGAAAAGATTTTTCCCTATAGTCTTTAAACGTGGCCCAACTAATATCTTTATGGCTCTATATACTGATATCTGGAGACTTCTAAGTTTGAGAACTATAAGAGAATAAATTCCTGTTGTTAAAGCCATCCAGTTTATGGTAACTTGTTATGGCAGTCCTAGGAAACTAACATGTCATGCAATGCAATATTATATGGCAATAAAAAGGAATGAAGTTCCTTTAGAAAATTAAGGAAATGAAGCTCTACTTTTAGAAAATTAGAGATACTAAGGGAACAATTCATGCAAAGATGGGCACAATAAAGGACAGACATGGTATAGTCCCAGCAGAAGCTGAAGATATTAAGAAGAGGTGGCAAGAATACAAGGAAGAACTATACAATAAAAATCTTAGTGATCCAGATAATCACAATGGTGTGATCACTCACCTAGAGCCAGACATCCTGGAGTGTGAAGTCAAGTGGACCTTGGGAAGCATCACTATGAACAAAGCTAGTGGAGCTGATAGAATTTCAGCTGAGTTGTTTCAAATCCTAAAAGATGACGTTGTGGAAGCACTGCACTCAACATGCCAGCAAATGTGGAAAACTCAGCAGTGGCCACAGGACTGGAAAAGGTCAGTTTTCATTCCAGTCCCAAAGAAAGGCAGTGCCAAAGAATGTTCAAACTACTGCACAGTTGTACTCATCTCACACACTAGCAAAGTAATGCTCAAAATTCTCCAAGTTAGGCTTCAACAATACGTGAACTGAGAACTTCCAGACGCTCAAGCTGGATTTAGAAAAGGCAGAGGAACCAGAGACCAAATTGTCAACATCTGCTGGATCACAGAAAAAGCAAGAGAATTCCAGAAAAGTATCTACTCTGCTTCATTGACTATGCTAAAGCCTTTGACTCTGTGGATCACAACTGTGAAAAATCCTTCAAGAGATGGGACTACCAGACCACCTGACCTGCGTCCTGAGAAATCTGTATGCAGGTCAAGAAGCAACAGTTAGAAATGGACATGGAACAATGGACTGGTCCCAAATTGGGAAAGGAGGACGACAGGCTGTATATTGTCACCTTGCTTATTTAACTTATATGCAGAGTACATCATGCGAAATGCCAGACTGGACAAAGCACAAGCTAGAATCAAGATTGCCAGGAGAAATATCAATAATCTCAGATATGCAGATGACACCACCCTTATGGCAGAAAGCAAAGAAGAACTAAAGAGCCTCTTGATG